>NC_074689.1:29038044-29227132 GCF_029448725.1 Salvelinus fontinalis
CAAATAGGGTTATTTACCAACACATAGCCTTCTGATCACCTGTCTGGATGTTACAATGAAGTTACCACTTATGAAAATGTTACCACCTTAGAATTTGAATGATCTGTCTCTGTCTCATTGAATCTCAATTTAGATCTTATTTCAGTTGCATGTGTATACTAGATGGTACTGGTCTTTAGCTTAAACATTGTACCAATATTGTTTTACTAATCTTCTTGTTTTTACAGATCACTAGCTTGTGTTACGTTTCTGTATTTCCTTATTTAGGTGCAGTTGGCTGTGAAAGAAAGTATGACAAGATCCTGTCTCTTCTTCATGCTGCTCATCATCATCAGGTTCAGCTGGATTTAAGGGGTGTCAGGCAAAGTCAAAACATTGTGAACATAGCTGGTTCCTCCTTTTAAGAAACCTTTTGACGTCCATTATCGGAAGTGAATTCATTCTAAATACTTTCAGTGACCTACAGAACCTAAAAGTTTTCCATGCAATGTAACGTCATGAGATACATCACCAATCAATCTTTCAGGAGACTTCTGAAGTTGGACCTTGGCCTCAACAATATCATATACATTGAGGAAGGATCCTTCCGGGACCTGCAAAACCTTGATTATCTGGATATATTTAGGAACCATATCAAAAGACTGACTCCTGCAATTCGACAAGGTCTTGTGAATCTGAAACAACTGGTGTTGTATAACAACTGCCTCCATTTTGATAAGGACGGCACCCCAGTCATTAATATGACCATACTAAAGTATGTTTAGTTTAGTTTATTATGATCCCCATTAGCTACTGCACATGCAGCAGTTACTCTTCCTGGGGTCCATTAGATACTGTACATGCAGCAGCTACTCTTCCTGGGGTCCATTAGATACTGTACATGCAGCAGCTACTCTTCCTGGGGTTCATTAGATACTGTACATGCAGCAGCTACTCTTCCTGGGGTCCATTAGATACTGCACATGCAGCAGCTACTCTTCCTGGGGTCCATTAGATACTGTACATGCAGCAGCTACTCTTCCTGGGGTCCATTAGATACTGTACATGCAGCAGCTACTCTTCCTGGGGTCCATTAGATACTGTACATGCAGCAGCTACTCTTCCTGGGGTTCATTAGATACTGCACACGCAGCAGCTACTCTTCCTGGGGTCCATTAGATACTGTACATGCAGCAGCTACTCTTCCTGGGGTCCATTAGATACTGTACATGCAGCAGCTACTCTTCCTGGGGTCCATTAGATACTGTACATGCAGCAGCTACTCTTCCTGGGATCCATTAGATACTGTACATGCAGCAGCTACTCTTCCTGGGGTCCATTAGATACTGTACATGCAGCAGCTACTCTTCCTGGGGTCCATTAGATACTGCACATGCAGCAGCTACTCTTCCTGGGGTCCATTAGATACTGTACATGCAGCAGCTACTCTTCCTGGGGTCCATTAGATACTGCACATGCAGCAGCTACTCTTCCTGGGGTTCATTAGATACTGTACATGCAGCAGCTACTCTTCCTGGGGTCCATTAGATACTGCACATGCAGCAGCTACTCTTCCTGGGGTCCATTAGATACTGCACATGCAGCAGCTACTCTTCCTGGGGTCCATTAGATACTGCACATGCAGCAGCTACTCTTCCTGGGGTCCATTAGATACTGTACATGCAGCAGCTACTCTTCCTGGGGTCCATTAGATACTGTACATGCAGCAGCTACTCTTCCTGGGGTCCATTAGATACTGCACATGCAGCAGCTACTCTTCCTGGGGTCCATTAGATACTGCACATGCAGCAGCTACTCTTCCTGGGGTCCATTAGATACTGCACACGCAGCAGCTACTCTTCCTGGGGTCCATTAGATACTGTACATGCAGCAGCTACTCTTCCTGGGGTCCATTAGATACTGTACACGCAGCAGCTACTCTTCCTGGGGTCCATTAGATACTGCACATGCAGCAGCTACTCTTCCTGGGGTCCATTAGATACTGTACATGCAGCAGCTACTCTTCCTGGGGTCCATTAGATACTGTACACGCAGCAGCTACTCTTCCTGGGGTCCATTAGATACTGCCCACGCAGCAGCTACTCTTCCTGGGGTCCATTAGATACTGCACATGCAGCAGCTACTCTTCCTGGGGTCCATTAGATACTGTACATGCAGCAGCTACTCTTCCTGGGGTCCATTAGATACTGTACATGCAGCAGCTACTCTTCCTGGGGTCCATTAGATACTGTACATGCAGCAGCTACTCTTCCTGGGGTCCATTAGATACTGTACATGCAGCAGCTACTCTTCCTGGGGTCCATTAGATACTGCACATGCAGCAGCTACTCTTCCTGGGGTTCATTAGATACTGTACATGCAGCAGCTACTCTTCCTGGGGTCCATTAGATACTGCACATGCAGCAGCTACTCTTCCTGGGGTCCATT
Source organism: Salvelinus fontinalis (assembly GCF_029448725.1). Classification (NCBI taxonomy): domain Eukaryota; kingdom Metazoa; phylum Chordata; class Actinopteri; order Salmoniformes; family Salmonidae; genus Salvelinus; species Salvelinus fontinalis. Next base: position 29,040,472 of record NC_074689.1, read on the forward strand.
AGATACTGCACATGCAGCAGCTACTCTTCCTGGGGTCCATTAGATACTGCACATGCAGCAGCTACTCTTCCTGGGGTCCATTAGATACTGTACATGCAGCAGCTACTCTTCCTGGGGTCCATTAGATACTGTACATGCAGCAGCTACTCTTCCTGGGGTCCATTAGATACTGCACATGCAGCAGCTACTCTTCCTGGGGTCCATTAGATACTGCACATGCAGCAGCTACTCTTCCTGGGGTCCATTAGATACTGCACACGCAGCAGCTACTCTTCCTGGGGTCCATTAGATACTGTACATGCAGCAGCTACTCTTCCTGGGGTCCATTAGATACTGTACACGCAGCAGCTACTCTTCCTGGGGTCCATTAGATACTGCACATGCAGCAGCTACTCTTCCTGGGGTCCATTAGATACTGTACATGCAGCAGCTACTCTTCCTGGGGTCCATTAGATACTGTACACGCAGCAGCTACTCTTCCTGGGGTCCATTAGATACTGCCCACGCAGCAGCTACTCTTCCTGGGGTCCATTAGATACTGCACATGCAGCAGCTACTCTTCCTGGGGTCCATTAGATACTGTACATGCAGCAGCTACTCTTCCTGGGGTCCATTAGATACTGTACATGCAGCAGCTACTCTTCCTGGGGTCCATTAGATACTGTACATGCAGCAGCTACTCTTCCTGGGGTCCATTAGATACTGTACATGCAGCAGCTACTCTTCCTGGGGTCCATTAGATACTGTACATGCAGCAGCTACTCTTCCTGGGGTCCATTAGATACTGTACACGCAGCAGCTACTCTTCCTGGGGTCCATTAGATACTGTACATGCAGCAGCTACTCTTCCTGGGGTCCATTAGATACTGCACACGCAGCAGCTACTCTTCCTGGGGTCCATTAGATACTGTACATGCAGCAGCTACTCTTCCTGGGGTCCATTAGATACTGTACATGCAGCAGCTACTCTTCCTGGGATCCATTAGATACTGTACATGCAGCAGCTACTCTTCCTGGGGTCCATTAGATACTGTCCATGCAGCAGCTACTCTTCCTGGGGTCCATTAGATACTGTACATGCAGCAGCTACTCTTCCTGGGGTCCATTAGATACTGTACATGCAGCAGCTACTCTTCCTGGGGTCCATTAGATACTGTACATGCAGCAGCTACTCTTCCTGGGGTCCATTAGATACTGTACATGCAGCAGCTACTCTTCCTGGGGTCCATTAGATACTGTACATGCAGCAGCTACTCTTCCTGGGGTCCATTAGATACTGTACATGCAGCAGCTACTCTTCCTGGGGTCCATTAGATACTGTCCATGCAGCAGCTACTCTTCCTGGGGTCCATTAGATACTGTACATGCAGCAGCTACTCTTCCTGGGGTCCATTAGATACTGCACATGCAGCAGCTACTCTTCCTGGGGTCCATTAGATACTGCACATGCAGCAGCTACTCTTCCTGGGGTCCATTAGATACTGTACATGCAGCAGCTACTCTTCCTGGGGTCCATTAGATACTGTACATGCAGCAGCTACTCTTCCTGGGGTCCATTAGATACTGTACATGCAGCAGCTACTCTTCCTGGGGTCCATTAGATACTGTACATGCAGCAGCTACTCTTCCTGGGGTCCATTAGATACTGTACATGCAGCAGCTACTCTCCCTGGGGTCCATTAGATACTGTACATGCAGCAGCTACTCTTCCTGGGGTCCATTAGATACTGTACATGGAGCAGCTACTCTTCCTGGCGTCCATTAGATACTGCACATGCAGCAGCTACTCTTCCTGGGGTCCACATAAAACATACAAATACATGACAAAGTACAGAACAGTTATGTACAAGAACAAACAAACAAAGTACACTACCATGGCCCTGGTGGAGATTTGGCACAATACCAAATTTGACATCAGTTACCTGCTCCTCCTGCAGACTCGCCTTCGAGGCGTAAGGCAGCAGGGAAAGGTGACTACCAGTACGACGCCTTCATCTCCTACAGCTCCAAGGATGAGTCGTGGGTGATGAGGGAGCTGGTAGCTTGTCTAGAAGGGACTATTTTGGGATCAGCTCCATTCTGACTGTACCTGCACCACTGCAATTTCCGCCCGGGCACGGCTATCCTAGAGAAGATTGAAGCAGCCATCTACAACGCCCGAAGCACGCCCTGCGTGGTGACCCGAGAATTTCTCCCCAGCGAGTGGTGCATTCTGGACCTCCAGTTGGCCAGTCTGAGATTTCTGTGTGAGGGGAACGATGTTCTTCTGTTGATGTTTCTCGAAGAGATGACAGACTGTCTCTCCCCTTACACTCAGTTACGCAAGATGGTGCGTCGGAAAACATACTCGTTGTTGCCCAAGAAGGATCATGACCAGGAGGTCTTCTGGATCAGACTTCATAAAGCCTTGAGGGAAAGCACACAGCAGGAAGAAGATGATGATGATGATGATGATACATAAGATACAGTTTAGGCGGTTATGAACTCAGCCAAAAAATAAACGTCCTCTCACTGTCAACTGCGTTTATTTTCAGAAAACCTAACATGTGTAAATATTTGTATGAACATAACAAGATTCAACAACTGAGACATAAACTGAACAAGTTCCACAGACATGTGACTAACAGAAATGGAATAATGTGTCCCTGAACAAAGGGGGTGTAAAAATCAAAGTAACAGTCAGTATCTGGTGTGGTCACCAGCTGCATTAAGTACTGCAGTGCATCTCCTCCTCATGGACTGTACCAGATGTGCCAGTTCTTGCTGTGAGATGTTACCCCACTCTTCCACCAAGGCACCTGCAAGTTCCCGGACATTTCTGGGGGGAATGGCCCTAGCCCTCACCCTCCGATCCAACAGGTCCCAGACGTGCTCAATGGGATTGAGATCCGGGTTCTTCGCTGGCCATGGCAGAACACTGACATTCCTGTCTTGCAGGAAATCATGCACAGAATGACCAATATGGCTGGTGGCATTGTCATGCTGGAGGGTCATGTCATAATGAGAATGCAGGAAGGGTACCACATGAGGGAGGAGGATGTCTTCGCTGTAACGCACAGCGTTGAGATTGCCTGCAATGACAACAAGCTCAGTCTGATTATGCTGTGAAACACTGCCCCAGCTCACGACGAACCCTCCACATCCAAATCGATCCCGCTCCAGAGTACAGGCATCGGTGTAACGGTGTAACGCAGTGTGATGCTCATTCCTTCGACGATAAACGCGAATCCGAACATCACCCCTGGTGAGACAAAACCGCGACTTGTCAGTGAAGAGCACTTTTTGCCAGTCCTGTCTGGTCCAGCAACGATTGGTTTGTGCCCATAGGCGACGTTGTTGCCAGTGATGTCTGATGAGGACCTGCCTTACAACAGACCCACAAGCCCTAAGTCCAGCCTCTCTCAGCCTATTGCGGACAGTCTGAGCACTGATGGAGGGATTGTGCGTTCCTGGTGTAACTCGGGCAGTTGTTATTGCCATCCTGTACCTGTCCCGCAGGTGTGACGTTCGAATGTACCGGTCCTGTGCAGGTGTTGTTACACGTGGTCTGCCACTGCGAGGACGATCAGTAGATCGTCCTGTCTCTCTGTAGCGCTGTCTTATGGCGTCTCACAGTACGGATATTGCAATTTATTGCCCTGGCCACATCTGCAGTCCTCATGCCTCCTTGCAGCATGCCTAAGGCACGTTCACGCAGATGAGCAGGGACTCTGGGCATCTTTATTTTGGTGTTTTTCAGAGTCAGTAGAAAGGCCTCTTTAGTGTCCTAAGTTTTCATAACTGTGACCTTAATTGCCTACTGTCTGTAAGCTGTTAGTGTCTTAACGACCGTTCCACAGGTGCATGTTCATTCATTGTTTATGGTTCAATGAACAAGCATGGGAAACAGTGTTTAAACCCTTTACAATGAAGATCTGTGAAGTTATTTGGATTTTTTCAAATTATTTTGAAAGACAGGGTCCTGAAAAAGGGACGTTTCTTTTTTTAATCCATTATAAACATTGAAAAATTACAACATAGAAATAGATTATAATATGAACCTTAATGTTTATACATGCTTATTACAAGAAATACAGCATTATATGTGTTGGCTCAGTTTTACTTAAACCTACTAAAAAAGAAAATGCGATTCAATATCAACACAAGGGGAGTAGTGGATTGGCAGTTTATAACCAGCAGATGGAGACAGAGCCTAATCTTTGATAGCTAATTTTTGAATTCCATTCCATTTTTTTTATTATTTTTATGTAAGCATTATTTAACTAGGCAAGTCAGTTAAGAACAAATTCTTATTTACAATGACGGCCTACCCTGGGCCAAACCCGGACGACACTGGGCCAATTGTGCATCGCCCTATGGGATTTCCGATCACGTCCGGATGTGATACAGCCTGGATTTGAATCAGAGACTGTAGTGATTCCTCTTGCACAGATGCCGTGCCTTAGACCGCTGTGCCACTCGGGAGGCAATATTAATTCAACATCCACTCACGGATCAGTGAAAAGTTTTGGCGCTAACACCTTATATCACCTCACAAAACTATTGTTTTGTAAATAAATACTTATAATGCTCAACTATATAAATATCACTCAGTTGGTTTGATGTGTTTGAGTCAATTAATTGAATGGTTTGCAAGAGATCACTCCATGGTTCACTCATTACGGGAAACAAAAGAGAGAAATAGTTTGAGTTATATAACAACAGTCTTAGTTTTGAGGTGGTCTTTTGATCTCAGAGCTCTATACAATGTAAGCCTGTTTTATCTCACATAAATGAATAGCTCTGTCAATTAAATTCTGTCCCCATTTGTCACACTGTAATTGGCAGTTGCGAATGTATGGTCTTGTGCAACTTACACATTTTAAAGGTGATGAGAAGCACAAGGTTTACTCATTTCTTGAGTAAACCAAAAAATGCACAATACTCTACGGCCAATCCTCCAGCTATTTCCTCAGCCTCTCTTTCTCTGCCAAATCGACTCATCTTTCATTGCAATGTTTTGATGGAGTCTTTCTTTGGAGTTCTCTCCAGACACAGCCACCAGCTGAGCTCTGACTTATTCATTGTGATTCAAACATGAAACAACCCAACAGCGTCTACAGTATATCATCAGAAAGACTTGTTATTCAGTTAATTCATGATGTCTGGGTTTAAGGTAAGTTATAGTGACAAGTGCACCTGGTTGTGTTTGTGGACACATGTTCATGCTCCTATGTGGCTCCTGAGATATATACGCTTCAGCTGTAAACAGGTCTCCGACGTTAAGCTTGAATCCCCGAAAGTAATACCTTATATATAGTGGATACACATAATGTAGGCTAGGTGGTTTGGTAACAAAAACAGGATCCTTGAAAGATGGAACTGAAATTGTGAGGTAAGTGAGCACGAAGGAAACACATTCAAGTAATGTTTCAACAGTCCAATGGATCCCTTAATCACTACATATGATAAACATACAACGTAAACATACATGTTATCAAAATCATGTTTACACCAGAAAGTACTGTGTTAGGACTGTTCATTTCACCTAGAGATTACCCACAGTGGTTTGCTCTACTGTATGTTCAAACACATCAACACGCAACCAGTATTCCAAGAGCATGGCTAATGTGGTGCTGTCTCGTGTCTTGCGTCAGTTCTTTAATACATTGTTAATACAATAATGCTCTCTGTAGAGAGTAATGATATATACTGGGTGATTGAGTGTGACCTTGGTATGCTCTCAGCGGTACCTCATGTGGAGCTCAACTCAAGCAGATTTCACCCCCAGGTTAAACCTGGCCAGCTGTTGCCATCTGTTTGACTCGCTCCGCAGGGACAGGGAGACCGTCATAATCCCAATTCCCTCTCCGTTTCCACTGCCGCTTGTTCAAACCCAACAGGACTGTGCACTTGCTTAACATTCTCAAAAGGTTTCCTGACTTCTTGCAGAAAACACTGTACAGCCCTGTTCTCAACCGACAGCAAGTCATTCATTAACTCCTTAACTCATTATTCATTAAGCCAAAGTGTTAGTTAGCTTAGTGGTGGAAAAAGTACCCAATTGTCATACTTGAGTAAAACTAAAGATACCTTAATAGAAAATGACTCAAGTAGAGGTGAAAGTTACTCAAGTAGTACTTTACTGGGTGAAAGTCTAAAAGTATTTGGTTTTAAATATACTTAAGTATCAAAAGTAATATGTAATTGCTAAAATATACTTCAGTATCAAGAGTAAAAGTATGAATCATTTAAAATTCCTTATATTAAGCAAACCAGACGGCACAATTGTCGTTTTTTAAATGTATGGATATCCAGCGGCACACCTCAACACTAAGACATCATTTTCAAACAAACTATTTGTTTCTTAGTGAGTAAACCAGACCATAGGCAGCAGGGATGACCAGGGATGTTCTCTTGATAAGTGTGTGAATTGGACAATTTCCTGTCCTGCTAAGCAGTCAACATGTAACGAGTACTTTTGGGTATTAGGGAAAACATTTGGAGTAAAAAGTAGCTTTTTCTTTAGGAATATAGTGAAGTAAAAAATACAAATAGTAAAGTAAACACCACAAATAACTACTAAAGCAGTACTTTAAAGTATTTTTACTTAATTACTTTGCCACAGTAAGCAGGGGTGTAATGAGCCTAGATGACCAATGGCGAAGGCCAGAGTGATTCTGTCTGCTATGTTTCTTGCTTGGATGATTTAATTTAAATCTGGTCACAAGGTCTAACAAATCAAATCAAATGTGCCGAATACAACAGGTGTAGACTTTACCGTGAAATGCTTACTTACGAGCCCTTTCTCAACAACGCAGAGTGAAAAAGAAAATGTAGCCCCTCAAAGGAAATAGTGACAATAAAACAACATTAACAAAGCAGTTCAACACAACATTAAAATAATAACATATACACAATGAGTAACAGTACTGGTACCAGTACCAAGTCGATGTGCAGGGGTACAAGATAATTGATGTAGATATGTACATATAACTAGGAATAAAGTCACAGATAGTAAACAGTAGCAACATTATTCATTAAGGGACAGAGAAAATGGATGTTTAGGAGCTCAGGGATTCTTGAAAAACTTTCCATGTCAACTTTCCCCCCCAAAAATATGTCTTAATATTAACATAATTTGAAATGTATACTTTGATAGACCAAAGAGCTATCCCACCATGCAAAGGAACAACCTATTTATTCATTTCTTCATAAAACGCAACCCACTGGAGTTATGTAAACTCGTCAGACACTATAAAACACATTTCATTTTTTAAATTATTTTCCAACAACTTTTGAAAGGCCTTGATTGTTTAATTCTAACAGATTACTGAAATATGTAATACAAATCTCAACTTATTTATGTTTTATAGCACAATTACATGCTCCAGAGCTAATTACGTTAGCATTTTGACATGTTTTCATCGATTTAGAAGATAAAACATTTATAAAGCAAACATTATCCCTTAGGTCTTGCACAGCAAATAGTTTGAAGCGTAAATCAGCAGTAGATACAATAACACAGCGGTCTCCCCACCCCTGGTTCGGTAAAAAGCTGAGGGATGAGGCTGGAGAAATTGTTTCCCTTTCAAATTTAATAACACCGCTATGAATGCAAGGATTGACCATCCATGATATCAAAAGTATAGTTTTAACCATGTTTTGTGGGTATATAGCATTTCTTTACATACTTTGTTTACAAACATTGGAGGAAAACAAGCTTATATTTTGGGTTCTGACAGGGTACAACAGTTGAACTAAACTCACGAGGCATTTAAAAGTAATATTCTTCAAGAATCAATGAGTACATATTAAAAGTCCAAAAATGAATGCAGCAACTGCTGATTGCCCCTTTAATTGATTAAGCATATGTTGCAGAACAGTTACAACATTTTTTCAGAATATTGGTGACGGAGGTGACAAGCTACTTACAGAGTTGACAACAGATACTCAAAACAGACATGTTTTCCTCTAACAATAGAAGTTCAAAACAAACATGTGTAAAATATAGAAAATCCCCAATAAAAACAAGCATTCTATCAGATCTTCAACACTTACGGAGTTGACGTTAGACAAAATGTGCTGGAGTTTGACAAAAATAAAATGTTCTTCACTCAAGTGAAGCAATTTAGTTTATTTTAATCTCAGACAGATGGTGTTGACAATTTGAGGTTGTGACCATGGCGAGTCCAATATGGTGTGTTTAAATCTATCAGGAAGTAGAGAACTTTGCAGACCATGAGGTCTTGTTGCAATACATGTAATGAGGACATGAATAAGGGGTCCTTATGTTATAGCTGACCCTGCTCATTTTTGTTTAATTCAGGATTTTAGACAAATCTGACAGACATGTTTTAGGTAGGGTGACCAGACGTCCCCGTTTTGTCCCCGACGCCCCCTGTCCCCAACTGTAGCTGTCCCCGGAAATGTTCCCATTTTTAACTGTGCATTAAAAACAGACCACAGAGTGAAATCATATTTTACATGGCAAGAAAGACCAGGCAGCAGAGCCTACCGGTTGACTTCACTATCGCGTTGTGCTTGTTTTGGCCAACAGAGGGGGCTGCTTGTTAAAGCAGCTTCATTCACTCTTCTTCTACTAACTACTTGCTTGCGCTAGTTTTAGAGAAAACTGCTGCGGAAACATGGCCAGAAGCTAGTAAGTGTCAAAGTGAATCCACAACATCAAAACAAACGTCTTTTCAAGCCAGGTAAGTTACAATCGTTTGAGATACTAGCTAGCAATGTTATGTCACAATTTATTATATAGATAGGTTATCTGCTCTAAAAGGTTTTAAATATGTTATGCTATCTAACGTTAGCTATGTCGACTAAGTTAGTTATCTAGCTAGCTAGCTACTGTCGTGGTAGCTAGGTTAAAAAACGTTCACATGCGTTGGATGGGCTATTTTGAAAATATTATTATATTAAATGAATGCACAATTAATTGAGAATATTTATTTGTAGATTACAATTTTAATGGTTTGGCATTGTAATAAGTAGTGTGAAAATATATTTTGAAATTTTCATGGATAACATTATGTTAATGTTTTCTGTTAGAGTGGAGAGGAAGGAGAGGAGGAAGACTGGATGAATGAATGAGATAGAGGAACGATAAAGATATGATTACAGAGCCCGCCAATTTATTGTTCCAAACAATGTTTTTGAGATAAAATACAAAAATGAGGCAAGCAATGGGAATCTGTTAACCAAAGTATTTTATCTAATAGTGTACTATTTATTATTTAAGATTGGAGAAGGAGAAGGAAAGATTAAGGGAGTAAAAAGAGTGAAGCGAGGAGAGTGTGGAAGAGTGAGGTGGAAAGGTGAAGAGAAGGAAAGGAAGAAAGAGAAGGAAGACGAGTGAAGAAAAGAGGAGAGAGATTGGAGAAGAAAAAGTTAAGAGAGTAAGAAGAGTGACACAAGGAGAGTGAAGAAGAGCAGACAGAGGAGGTACAATGCCTCTTTCCAAGAAACGGAAAATGCCATTTTAATGGCCACATGAGAGAATATGGATTTATACGCTCAGGTCAAGATGATAGAATGGTTCACAGCAATCTTTGTAATTCCTCTTTTTACAATTGGCAGCGGGGGAAGAACGGCAGTGGTAAAACATCAACAGACGAAAAAGCATAAAGCCTCTGATTGGCCGTGTTTGTATGCCCTCGGTCACCACATTCTTCAAGAAGGTAGAGCGTTCCCAAGAAGAATATGATTGTCACGTTCCTGACCTGTTTTCTCTTGTTTTTGTATGTGTTTAGTTGGTCAGGGCGTGAGTTGGGGTGGGCATTCTATGTATTGTGTTTCTATGTTGGGGTTCATGTGTTGCCTGATATGGTTCTCAATTAAAGGCAGGTGTTTGACGTTTCCTCTGATTGAGAACCATATTAAGGTAGGCTGTTCTCACTGTTTGTTTGTGGGTGATTGTTTTCCGTGTCTGTATGTATGTTCGTACCACACGGGACTGTAGCGTTTGTTTGTAGTCTGTACCTGTTCGTGCGTTCTTCGTGTATTTGTAAGTTCTCATGTTTTAGGTCAGTCTACGTCGTTTATTTGTTTTGTAGTTTGTTTGAGTTTTCGTGTTTCGTCGTTCTATTAATAAATATTCATTATATCTTCATCACCCGCTGCGCCTTGGTCCGCTTATTCACCACTTGTCATGTTTTGTCTTTGATCTTCATGTCTTGTCCCTGTGCTTCCCTCTGCTGGTCTTATTAGGTTCTTTCCCTCTTTCTATTCCTCTCTCTCCTCCTCCCTCTCTCCCTCCCCCGCTCTCTCTCTATCGTTCCGTTCCTGCTCCCAGCTGTTTCTCTTTCTCCTAACGACCTCATTTACTCTTTCACACCTGTCCCCTATTTTGCCCTCTGATTTGAGTCCCTATTTCTCCCTCTGTTTTCTGCTTCTGTCTTTGTCGGATTCTTGTTTGATGTTTGCTGTTCTGTGTCCTTGTTCCGCCCTATCGTGTTTTTGCCTTCATCAGATGCTGCGTGTGAGCAGGTGTCTAGTGGTCGCGTCTCCAGTCGTTCATCTCTACTGACGAGAGGATTTCAGTTTTCCTGTTTTGTTTTTACCTTAGATATATCAGGAGTATCGTTTTTGTCTAAGACTGGAATAAAGACTCTGTTTCTATTTCGTCGCTTTTGGGTCCTCCTTCATCAGCATAACAGAAGAATCCGACCAAGAATGGACCCAGCGACTACGGATTCTCTCTACACTACCGTCAAGTTCCAGGGAGCAATGCTCGGCAGACACGAGCAGGAATTGTCTGCTGCTCGTCAGGCCGTTGAGACCCTGGCCGCTCAGGTTTCCGATCTCTCAGGACAGTTTCAGAGTCTTCGTCTCGTACCACAAGCTACTTCCTGGTCTTCCGAGTCTCCGGAACCCAGGGTTAATAATCCACCATGTTACTCTGGACAGCCCACTGAGTGTCGCTCCTTTCTCACCCAGTGTGATATTGTGTTCTCTCTCCAGCCCAACACATACTCTGGAGAGAGAGCTCGGATCGCTTACGTCATATCACTCCTTACTGGGCGGGCTCGGGAGTGGGGCACAGCTATCTGGGAGGCAAGGGCTGAGTGTTCTGACGTTTATCAGAACTTTAAGGAGGAGATGATACGGGTCTTTGATCGTTCAGTTTTTGGGAAGGAGGCTTCCAGGGGTCTGGCTTCCCTATGTCAAGGTGATCGATCCATAACGGATTACTCTATAGAGTTTCGTACTCTTGCTGCATCCAGTGACTGGAACGAGCCGGCGTTGCTCGCTCGTTTTCTGGAGGGACTCCACGCTGAGGTTAAGGATGAGATTCTCTCCCGGGAGGTTCCTTCCAGCGTGGACTCGTTGATTGCACTCGCCATCCGCATAGAACGACGGGTAGATCTTCGTCACCGAGCTCGGGGAAGAGAGCTCGCGTCAGCGGGGCTTCCCTTCTCCGCATCTCGACCATCTCCTTCCATCGGCTCAGAGACTGAGCCCATGCAGCTGGGAGGTGTTCACATCTCGACTAAGGAGAGGGAACGGAGAATCACCAACCGCCTTTGCTTCTATTGCGGTTCTGCTGGACATTTTGTCATGTCATGTCCAGTTAAAGGTCAGAGATCATCAGTAAGCGGAGGGCTACTGGTGAGCGCTACTACTCAGGTCTCTCCATCAAGTTCCTGTACTACCTTGTCGGTCCATCTACGCTGGACCGGGTCGGCTGCTTCCTGCAGTGCCTTGATAGACTCTGGGGCTGAGGGTTGTTTTATGGACGAAGCATGGGCTCGGAAACATGACATTCCTCTCAGAGAGTTAGGGAGGATCACACCCATGTTCGCCTTAGATGGTAGTTCTCTCCCCAGTATCAGATATGAGACACTACCTTTAACCCTCACAGTATCTGGTAACCACAGTGAGACCATTTCTTTTTTGATTTTTTGTTCACCTGTTACACCTGTTGTTTTGGGTCATCCCTGGCTAGTATGTCATAATCCTTCTATTAATTGGTCTAGTAATTCTATCCTATCCTGGAACGTTTCTTGTCATGTGAAGTGTTTAATGTCTGCTATTCCTCCTGTTTCTTCTGTCCCCTCTACTCAGGAGGAGCCTGGTGATGTGACAGGAGTGCCGGAGGAACATCATGATCTGCGCACGGTCTTCAGTCCGTCCAGAGCCAACTCTCTTCCTCCTCACCGGTCGTATGATTGTTGTATTGATCTCCATCCGGGGACCACTTCTCCTCGGGGTAGATTATTCTCTCTGTCGGCTTCCGAACGTAAGGCTCTCGATGATTATCTGTCTGCTGAAGGCATTCAGATGGATCCCGCTAAGGTCCAGGATGTCAGCGATTGGCCTGTTCCTAAGTCACGTGTCGAGTTACAGCGCTTTCTCGGTTTCGCTAATTTCTATCGGCGTTTCATTCGTAATTTCGGTCAAGTGGCTGCTCCTCTCACAGCTCTGACTTCTGTCAAGTCTTGCTTTAAGTGGTCTGGTTCCGCCCAGGGAGCTTTTGATCTCCTCAAGAAGCGTGTTACATCCGCCCCTATCCTTGTTACTCCTGACGTCACTAAACAATTCATTGTCGAGGTTGACGCTTCAGAGGTGGGCGTGGGAGCCATTCTGTCCCAGCGCTTCCAGTCTGACGATAAGGTCCATCCCTGCGCTTACTTTTCTCATCGATTGTCGCCATCGGAACCCGAGGGGATTCTCCCTGAAGGGCGTGTTGTCGGGTTGACTGTCTGGGGAATTGAGAGACAGGTAAAGCAAGCACTCACTCACACTGCGTCGCCGCGCGCTTGTCCTAGTAACCTTCTGTTCGTTCCTGTCTCTATTCGTCTGGCTGTTCTTCAGTGGGCTCATTCTGCCAAGTTAGCTGGTCACCCCGGCGTTCGGGGTACGCTTGCTTCTATTCGCCAGCGGTTTTGGTGGCCTACTCAGGAGCGGGACACGCGCCGTTTCGTGGCTGCTTGTCCGGACTGCGCGCAGACTAAGTCAGGTAACTCTCCTCATGCCGGTCGTCTTAGACCGCTTCCCATTCCTTCTCGACCATGGTCTCAGATCGCCTTAGACTTTAGTACCGGTCTGCCTTCGTCTGCGGGGAGGACTGTGAGAGCCGCCAATAAACGTAGGATTAAGAGTCCTAGGTATTGTCGCGGTCAGAGAGTGTGGCTTTCCACTCGTAACCTTTCCCTTACGACAGCTTCTCGCAAGTTGACTCCGCGGTTCATTGGTCCGTTTCGTGTCTCTCAGGTCGTTAATCCAGTCGCTGTGCGACTGCTTCTTCCGCGACATCTTCGTCGCGTCCACCCTGTCTTCCATGTCTCTTGTGTCAAGCCTTTTCTTCGCGCCCCCGTTCGTCTTCCCTCCCCCCCTCCCGTCCTTGTCGAGGGCGCACCTATTTACAAGGAACGGAGGATCATGGACATGCGTTCTCAGGGACGTGGTCAACAGTACTTAGTGGATGGGGAGGGTTTCGGTCCTGAGGAGAGGAGTTGGGTTCCATCTCGGGACGTGCTGGACCGTTCGTTGATTGATGATTTCCTTCGTCGCCGCCAGGGTTCCTCCTCGAGTGCGCCAGGAGGCGCTTGGTGAGTGGGGGGGTACTGTCATGTTTTGTCTTTGATCTTCATGTCTTGTCCCTGTGCTTCCCTCTGCTGGTCTTATTAGGTTCTTTCCCTCTTTCTATTCCTCTCTCTCCTCCTCCCTCTCTCCCTCCCCCGCTCTCTCTCTATCGTTCCGTTCCTGCTCCCAGCTGTTTCTCTTTCTCCTAACGACCTCATTTACTCTTTCACACCTGTCCCCTATTTTGCCCTCTGATTTGAGTCCCTATTTCTCCCTCTGTTTTCTGCTTCTGTCTTTGTCGGATTCTTGTTTGATGTTTGCTGTTCTGTGTCCTTGTTCCGCCCTATCGTGTTTTTGCCTTCATCAGATGCTGCGTGTGAGCAGGTGTCTAGTGGTCGCGTCTCCAGTCGTTCATCTCTACTGACGAGAGGATTTCAGTTTTCCTGTTTTGTTTTTACCTTAGATATATCAGGAGTATCGTTTTTGTCTAAGACTGGAATAAAGACTCTGTTTCTATTTCGTCGCTTTTGGGTCCTCCTTCATCAGCATAACACCACTAGACGACCGTTACAATGATTTAGCTGTGCAGGAGGGTGTCTTTCCATACCACACTATGCGACACAATCATAGTTACAGATCTATGGACTGCACAGCACAACTGACACGGAAGGTTTATGAGCCAAAGTTTACATGTGCTAGAACAAAATGTGACGCCATAGTGAGTAAGATATATGATGGCAGCACATCTGTGGAAACAAAACTGCTTGATTTTGTTGACTTGAAAGGAGAAACAGCAGAGGAAATTGCAGCTGAGATCCTGGTGGTCATCCCAAAATGTAACCTGCAAAACAAAGTTGTGGCATTCTCTGCCGACAACACCAATACCAACTTTGGAGGACTGAATATGCTGGGGAGGGTCAATATCCATACCAAAGTTAAAAAGGCTCTGCAGCAGGAGGTGATTGGCTTAAATCAGTGCTTCTCAATTATTTTCTGTTACGCCCCCCCCCCCCAGGGAGAAGTAAACATTTCTCGCCCCCAACTCTCCGCCGCGACTGTAAATAGTATAATTTGTCTATAAAATTGTTATAAGTACACCTCTGCATAACATTGTATCCTTATTAACATTAAAGAAAACAAAAAAGAAAAAAGAAAGAAATATAGATCAACTTACAACAAAGAATAACTTTATTAACATTGTTTTTTAGTCTGTAACAGAAAAGACTTAAAGTGCATCAATTTGCCTGAAAAAAAATAAAAAATTCAAGCCTTATTTAAACTGTAATTATTTTTTTACCATTTGTGTCACGTTCCTGACGTTGTTTTCCTTTTGTATAGTTGTGTTTAGTGGGTCAGGACGTGAGCTGGGTGGGCAGTCTGTGTTGTTTGTTCTATGTTAAGTGTCAGGTTTAATTGACCTTGTATGGCTCTCAATCAGAGGCAGGTGTTTTACGTTTTCCTCTGATTGAGAACCATATATAGGGAGGTTGTTTCACATTGTTTGTTGTGGGTGGTTGTCTTCCGTGTCTCTGTATGTTGCACCACACGGGACTGTTTCGGTTTGTTCGTTCGTTTATGTAGTCTGTTCCTGTTCGTGTGTTCTTCATAGTTTGTAAGTTCTCAAGTCAGGTCTGTCTACATCGTTTATTTGTTTTGTAGTCTGTTATAGTGTTTTCGTGTTTCGTTTTACTTTAATAAATATCATTATGTCAGAAAACTATCACGCTGCGCATTGGTCCTCTGATCCTTCTCGCCTCTCCTCTTCTGAGGCAGAGGACGAAGTAGACAATCGTGACAATTTGATACTGAAAAATAAAATATAATCAATAAATAATAATAAATTCAAATTGATCAGCAACATTAACTCGGGAGCACAATATATGAAACACTTTGACCTATAAAACAAAAATGAATAAAACAATTTGTGCTGATTTTTAAAAAATCAAAATGAGGAAGTCAGGATAAATGGCTACAATGAGCACGTTTTGCAGAGCACAGCTTTTCGAAGCGGGGTTTGAAGCATGATACTGCAACTCTCAGCTCCTGCTCAATGTTTAGCTGGGACCTGTACTTGGTCTTCAGTGCAGCAACAGCAGAGAAGCCAGTCTCACAAAGATAAGATGTTGCAAAAGGAAGAAGAATGCCCATGGCCCTCTGCCCTAAGAGTGGATACTGCCTCTACACTCAGCCAGAATTCACAGTGTCTGTGATGTGAACCTCAGTCTCAATGTGGAGTCAGACGTCATATCATTGAACTGGTCCTCCTCTGCAGAGCTGAAACCAGTTGGAGCTGGTGAATTGAAAGGATCTCTCACCCAGTCATATTGGGAACTGTTTTCAGGGAAGTACTTTTTAAAGAATCCCATCAGTGATGAAATATGCTCCTTAATATATGGAATCACTGAGGTGGCATCATAGTCAGTAGTGTCAACAAATTCATGCAGGTTCTCGAATGAATCAGTATTTCCTTCATCAAGTCGCCTGCCCCACATTGCAAGCTTTCGAGTGAAAGAGCTGATCTTGTCTGTGACCTGAGGGAGGTGTTTATCTTTCCCTTGAAACTGTAGATTTAGTTAATTTAGGTTTCCAATTATGTCACTCGGGTAGGCCAGTTTTGCCAGGAAGTTCTCATCACAAAATTTTTCTGCGAGGTCATACAGTGGGGCAAAAAAGTATTTAGTCAGCCACCAATTGTGTGAGTTCTCCCACTTAAAAAGATGAGAGAGGCCTGTAATTTTCATCATAGGTACACTTCAACTATGACAGACAAAATGAGAATTTTTTTCTCCAGAAAATCACATTGTAGGATTTTTTATGAATTTATTTGCAAATTATGGTGGAAAATAAGTATTTGGTCATCTACAAACAAGCAAGATTTCTGGCTCTCACAGACCTGTAACTTCTTCTTTAAGAGGCTCCTCTGTCCTCCACTCGTTACCTGTATTAATGGCACCTGTTTGAACTTGTTATCAGTATTAAAGACACCTGTCCACAACCTCAAACAGTCACACTCCAAACTCCACTATGGCCAAGACCAAAGAGCTGTCAAAGGACACCAGAAACAAAATTATAGACCTGCACCAGGCTGGGAAGACTGAATCTGCAATAGGTAAGCAGCTTGGTTTGAAGAAATCAACTGTGGGAGCAATTATTAGGAAATGGAACACATACAAGACCACTCAGCATTAGGTGAGGCCTTCTTGATGAGTGCCCGAAGTCCTTTTCTCATCCCTGCCATGCTCTGTGCACCATCACTGCAAACACCAATGCAGTTCTCCCACTTTAGCCCATTCTCAGTCAGGAAGCAGTCCAGCATTTTGAATAGCTCTTCAGCTGTGGCTCTGTCTCTGACATATTTACAAAAAAGTAGATCCTCACACAGGGAGTTTGTCATGTCAAAACGTACATAAGCGATAAACAAACAGTCCTTGTTGCTGTCAGTTGCTTCAACGAACTGTAAGGCAAAACGTTTGTCTTTGAGTTTATCTACCAGCTGTTCTTTAAGATCATTAGCAATGTCATTTATACGTCTGGCGACAGTGTCATTGGACAGACAGATAGTTTTTATTTTTGCAGCACTTGCGTCATCCAGCATGACAGAGACCATGTCTAATGATGCAGGTAGTATCAGCTCCTCTGCTATGGAGTGTTTTTTTTTGCACTGAGCAATTTGGTACGCCACCTTATATGATGCTAACAGTGCTCGCTGGTTTACTGAAGTAGCATTCACAAAGTGGGACGATTGTTGGCAATATTCTGCACGTTTTCGCTGAAAAAACTCAAGCGGCTTATCAGCGGGATTGGGGTGTAATGTCTTTAAGTGACACCTTAATTTATTTGGCTTCATGCTGTCCGCTGCCAACATTTTTAGACACAGTAAACACACCGTCTTTCCTCGTCTCCCACCGTAGTCACAGTGAAGCCAAGCGCTACATACGCGTCGTCATATTTCCTCGTCTTAGCTTTCGGGAGACTTACGTTTGTCTCATTATCTTCGTCTCTCTCCGCCTTTCTTTTCATCCCTGTTAAATATTTTTCCATGGTGTCTCTTAAGGGTTTGTTGTCTGCACTTCATATCTCATGTGCTCTTGTTCGGTGCAAAAAAACCCTACTCCCTGCGGCAAAAAAAGACATGTTCCCCGGGGTCACACGCGCCCCGCCTGGCATAGCTCCGAGCCCCCCCAGGGGGGCGCACCCCACTATTTGAGAAGGACTGGCTTAGGTTGTCCTGCCCACATCATTCAAATTATTTGCAGAAATTGTTGCAACCCCTATTACTAACCTGTTCAACCTCTCTTTCGTGTCGTCTGAGATTCCCAAAGATTGGAAAGCTGCCGCGATCATCCCCCTCTTCAAAGCGGGAGACACTCTAGACCCAAACTGCTACAGACCTATATCTATCCTACCCTGCCTTTCTAAGGTCTTCGAAAGCCAAGTTAACAAACAGATTACCATACCTTCACCGCTATGCAATCTGGGTTCAGAGCTGGTCATGGGTGCACCTCAGCCACGCTCAAGGTCCTAAATGATATCATAACCGCCATCGATAAGAGACATTACTGTGCAGCCGTATTCATCAACCTGGCCAAGGCTTTCGACTCTGTCAATCACCACATTCGTATCGGAAGACTAAACAGCCTTGGTTTCTCAAATGACTGCCTCGCCTGGTTCACCAACTACTTCTCTGATAGAGTTCAGTGTGTCAAATCGGAGGGCCTGTTGTCTGGACAGCAGTCTCTATGGGGGTGCCACAGGGTTAATTCTCAGGCCGACTCTCTTCTCTGTATACATCAATGATGACGCTCTTGCTGCTGGTGATTCTCTGATCCACCTCTATGCAGATGACACAATTCTGTATACTTCGGGCCCTTTTGTGGACACTGTTAACTAACCTTCAGACGAGCTTCAATGCCATTCAACTCTCCTTCCGTTGCCTCCAACTGCTCTTAAATGCAAGTAAAACTAAATGCATTATCTTCAACCGATCTCTGCCTGCATCTGCCCGCCCGTCCAGCATCACTACTCTGGACGGTTCTGACCTAGAATATGTGGACAACTACAAATACCTAGGTGTCTGGTTAGACTGTAAACTCTCCTTCCATACTCACATTAAGTATCTCCAATCCAAAATAAAATCTAGAATCGGCTTCCTACTTCGCAACAAAGCATCCTTCACTCATGCTGCCAAACATACCCTCGTAAAACTGACCATCCTATCGATCCTCGACTTCGGCGATGTAATTTACAAAATAGCCTCCAACACTCTACTCAACAAATTGGATGCAGTCTATAACAGTGCCATATACTACCCACCATTGTACCCACTGTACGCTCTCATTGGCTGGCCCTCGGTTCATACTCGTCGCCAAACCCACTGGCTCCAGGTAATCTACAAGTCTCTGCTAGGTAAAGCCCCGCCTTATCAGCTCACTGGTCACCATAGCAGCACCCACCATAGCACGGGCTCCAGCAGGTATATCTCACTGGACATCCCCAAAGCCAATTCTTCCTTTCGCCGCCTCTCCTTCCAGTTCTCTGCTGCCAATGACTGGAACGAACTGCAAAAATCTCTGAAGCTGGAGACTCATTTCTCCCTCACTAGTATTAAGCACCAGCTGTCAGAGCAGCTCACAGATCACTGCACCTGTACATAGCCCATCTGTAATATAGCCCATCCAACTACCTCATCCCCATACTGTATTTACTTATCTTGCTCCTTTGCACCCCAGTATCTCTACTTGCACATTCTTCTTCTGCGCATCAATCACTCCAGGGTTTAATTGGGATATTGTAATTACTTCGCCACCATGGCGTATTTATTGCCTTACCTCCCTTATCTTACCTCATTTGCACACACTGTATATAGATTTTTTCTACTGTATTATTGACTGTATGTTTGTTTTTTCCATGTGTAACTCTGTGTTGTATATGTCGAACTGCTTTGCTTTATTCTTGGCCAGGTCGCAGATGTAAATGAGAACTTGTTCTCAACTAGCCTACCTGGTTAAATAAAGGTTAAATAAATACAAAAATAACATGGCCAGAACAGATTTGGATATGATTCCCCTTGATGTTGAATATCTGCTCACAAAGATATTTTCATATTTTCACCGTCAGAGTAGACTGAAGGGCTTTTGTGAGTTTGTTGGCCAGGAGTACCATAACATTTTAGGACACAGAAATGTTCGCTGGATGTCCATGCTCCCTGCTCTAGAAAGAGTGCTGAAACTCTGTGCCATTGAAATCCTTCTTTCTTTCTGAAGACAAATGCCCTGTTGTCCTGAGAACAATGTTCGAAGATCCACTGACTGAACTTTGGCTGGCCTTTGTCCATGGAAACCTGACCGTATTCAGTGACACGATCAAGATGCTTGAAGGCCAGGACTGCTGTGCTGTGGAGTCAGCTGCAATTCTGAGAAACGTTGAGGCAAAATTGACTGCAAGACGTGATGACAACTTCATTCCAGTTTCGGTCACAGGACTTCTGAGAGAGCTAGAGGAAAATGGAGCAATGTCTAAAGAGAGCTTTCTCAAAACATCCCAATCATTCTTCACTATGGCTGTGAACTTCTTGCAAGCATGGGGAAAGCACACAGATAATCTAAAATATTTACATTTTCTCCTTTTAAAAAGGCAACCTCTGCGTGAAGAGATCCAGAAGGCAGCAGGCACACTGCAGGAAAAATGCCCCAATGTGACCATCAATGAGGATGCATTGTTTGACGAGGTTACTGGCCTGCAAGAGTTCCTAAAGGGGGGATCTCTTGAAGAATGGAAAACATCTGGAGACAACGCTTAGTCAGATATGGAGCACGGTGGTTACACACTTTAAAGAGAATGACATCCCACACACTAACCTGGCTAGATTAGCGTCTGTTGTCATGTGGTTACCTGGAAGTAATGCACCAGTCGAGAGAGTGTTCTCCCAAATTAATGATATATGGACAGCAGCAAGAAATAGGTTCACTGTTCCTACCATCAAGGCCATGCTTATTGTGAAGACAAACTTCAACCTCCCCTGCCAGGAGTTCATGGAGAAGCTGGCCAAAGACAGAGCAATCCTGAAGAAGATACATTCTTCTGAGAAAAATACAGATTAGGTTGGTATAAGTATATTATGTCGTTACCAATCTCATCATCTTATTTCTTTATGATGTTGTTATGTATTTCACATAGACTATTGTCTGTTTTTTCAGTTTTGCTCATGTTCTACCAGGACCACTGAATGGCTGTTCAGATCAGACAGTTCTGTCTTGTCTGTGGTGTTTCTGTAATATAGTTGTTTTCCCTTTCTATCAGTGTGCCTGTTAGATTCAATACATGAAACCGGAATTGTGCCCCTTTTTTTATTTCATAGATATTAACATTGGATATTTTAATGGTATATTGACTGCCAAACTGGAAATGTCCCCGGTTTTCATATCAGAAATCTGGTCACTTTAGTTTTAGGAATCAGTTTTGAGATAAATATTCTTTAAAAAGTCACAAAGGGTTATTACAAGAACCTACTTATGATAATTTCCCATTTAATATCCATTGCTAGTTTTCAGAATTTAAACACTTTTTGGAGTTTGAAATTGGCATCCAACATGGAAATTAATAACATTTAAAGTATTCAAAAAATGATTTTTTTTCTTATAAAAATTCCCCTAAAAAAGGTCAATTTTAAGCTCAAATAATGCTAAAAAAAAAATTTAACTACAAAAAAAATGGTCATAAAAAAGTTTCCCAGCCAGACAAGGATTGTCCTGACTTTCAAGAATCTCTGAGCTAATTTCCTGCTATTATACACATTTTGCCATGAGGTTAAGAGAAAGTCATTTTAAAGCTAACTTCCTGTAATAAAAAAAATTATGTTATAGTTTGTGATTTCACATGCTATCGTGGGGGGGCCCTCCCCTCCACGTCTATTCCCCTCCACGTCTATCTGTCCATGGCAACGTGCTGTGCAGTTTTCTGGATGCTGTCTGCTCCATTCTGAGTACAAACAAGATAGAAAACAAACGACAAATACAACAAATGCACAGGACAACAAACAATGGATGACAAGAGGAATAAGAGCAGAGACTCAAATACAAAGAAATATCTTATTTTTTATTGTTGAATAGAAGATCCAATCTGCTTGAAGAACAGAAATACTCACAGCAATAATACAATATGGGTAAAACCAGACCAGAGCCCATTTAGAAATGTCCCACTTCACTAAATTCTCTTGTTCTCTCATTCTTTTGCTTTCTCTTTATCTCACACGACTGCACGCACACACATACACTTCATTCTGTAACGATTTGTCTAATCCATAGCTTCGTAATCCATCTTCCCCAAAGCTATCTTTCTCAAGTAAGATAAAAATACTTTGCATTAGAGAAGTCTCCTGCTACCAATCATTATACCTCCGCCCCGGAGAAGACTGGACATCATTTAAGTAGTCGTCACTAAAACAAACATTCTGTTCTTGATGAAAAGACAGGCCTTCGCAGGATCTGCACACACTGGTCCAAATTTCCTTAATAATAATGCATTAGCATCTTAACACTCCCCAAGCAATTAGTCTTGGGTCTGTTTTTAGTACTGGCTATGCCTGTGGGACTACAGTTTGTTGATGTTGGATGGGGGACTTTGGGAATTTAATTTTAAATAGGATAGTTATGAAGGTTCCATATACACCAGTATTGATTGATGAGGGTTATATCATGTCCAGACACATTCTGTTAGAATGTTAATTAAACACTGTTTACCAGGGGATCATCATATTCCAGTTTACATAAACATTGTATTATTAACAAAAAGAGCTTATGGTTGACAAGTGGCTGTGCATTCTTCACCCCTTTAGTATGGAACCTGTTGTATGTTTTTACATTGTTTTATAATGCCCCAACAGATGCACATCTTGAGGAGCATGGCAAACTCAATGGATAATCCATCCATTATACCCGTGTATTGTACTTCTGGTTTTAGGTGACACATTTGATCCCAATCAGAAGGAAATGAATTGAGCATGAAAGCTCAGAAACAAATGGACGCGCACACACACTTACAATACACACACTTACACACATGCACACACTCACAGAAGTTTTATTTTGTACAAGTAATTAGACAGTGTTTCCTGTTTCCCCTTCAGTGCGAGACCCTCGGTCGGTCTCCTGTTGAGCATCCATTGTTGTATGGAGGTTGTGGTCAGAAATGTTCCTGAACAAACCTTTGCCTTCTCATTCAATTCTGTACATCTCCTTTAGTGTACAGATCACAGTACAACGGGCAAATGAAAATACATCGGAACCAAAGAGACTGGCCTCTCCACACGACATTGACAAAATGGTAAAAACATACAAGTGTAAAAAAAAATAAAAAAAATAATCCATAATTTCTATTAAGATACAGCTCTAAACTTTGATAGCAAATGTTAGTAACCTTTCAGCAAATGGATGAGTATGTTATGACAGATTTTTTTAAAGTCACCATCATGACTTATATAACTTACAAGTGTCAAACTGTATATCAAGCCGAGCCAAAGTCTCTCACATTGGAAAAATATGTATTTCAAATGATCAGAAAGCAATTTAATAAATAAAAAGATGGCTCGTCGGAAATGTCCAGTACAGGTAATCTCCCATCTCACTGCTTTGCAATTCCTTACAACAACTTAAGCACATATGTTATTCTGATGGGCCAAGACATAGAACGGAAAGTAAAACAAGTTTGTTTACTTTGTAAAGGAATTATCGGTCATTTTTATTTTGCTCCATTGGGAATCTGAGTAGAGACAGTTGTTGCTCCCATAACTCCAGAGTGTGACTCAGGTTTATCATGGGCCTGCAATCACAAAGCCCCGTGACTCAGGTATATCATGGGCTTCCAATCACAAAGCCCCGTGACTCAGGTATATCATGGGCTTCCAATCAAAGATCTGACCTCTCCACATAGCTGGAAGTGATATCATCTGGTTCGCAACCCACAGCTTGCCTCATGCAAAGTCCGTAGGTAAGCCACTGCAGCACCA
Source organism: Salvelinus fontinalis (assembly GCF_029448725.1). Taxonomy (NCBI): domain Eukaryota; kingdom Metazoa; phylum Chordata; class Actinopteri; order Salmoniformes; family Salmonidae; genus Salvelinus; species Salvelinus fontinalis. The sequence continues at coordinate 29,063,993 of NC_074689.1, forward strand.
AATCCTCTGCAACTTTCTTCCTCCCGAGCCACAAGTGCCAAATCTCACCTTTCCTAAACATTCACTCTGATGCAACCTCACCATACCAGACAATGGGGAGGTCAGGAAAGTGGGTGGTTGGGGTGAGATGGGATAGGGGCTACCACCTGTTAATTATGTGGTTCATGTAGTCCTCTGTGGGCAGCCTGGCTGTCCCCTCGCCCCCCACACCACCCTCCTCTCTGAACAAATCCCGGGGGTCCAGCCCGTGACTCCGAAGCGCCAGGCGGTGCGCACGTCTCTCCAGCTGCCGAGTGTACTGGTAGCGCTGCTGGAAGAGGTCGCGGGCGTAGTCGTACAGCTGCATGTCCAGGTCGTTGAGCTCCTCGATGCGCGCCACCGTGTCGTTGTCCAAGTCCACTCCAGCCGCCCGCGTGCTGTTGTACTGCACAAAGGGGCGGATGAAGCGCAGTCGGAAGGTGCGCTCGAACAGGAACTGCGTCTTGCGCTGATACTCCGTCAGACCGAAGAAGGCCATGTCGCGCAGGTTCTTCTTGGCCGACTCCAGGAGAAGTTGCGAGCGCCGCTTATCGGGCACCGTTGAGAGGTTGTAGCAGCCCACCAGGCTGAGGTCGGCGAGCATGCGCACCTGCCGGTTGTTGGCCAGGTTGTAGGGGCAGTCCATGAACTGTTGCAGGGTGCAGCCTGACCAGTCCGTACCCTCGTAGCAGGGCGGCAGCTCCTCGGGCGTGGGCGTGCGCCCGTCGCACATGTGGAGGGACGTCTTCCAGGTGGCGCCGCGCTGCACGTGGCGCCACTCACTCAGGTAGCGTGACACAGGGTCCCTCAGCAGGGTGATGTAGTAGAACTTCCTGCAAAACACAACAGAGGAAAACCACTTCATGAAAATATCAATACAGTGATATCATACAAAAAATGTAAAATGACTGATGACTGACCATGTTAGCATGATCAAATCTGGTTTTGCTAGCTTTACTCAACATGAGATGAACTATGGAAGCCTTGAAGGATCAACAGTGACCACATAAGATCTCCGTAAGCATTCTACAGACCACTTGAAGTTTTGTCAAAGACCGAAGTGAATTGTGAAGAGCACACCTGTGAAATATATAGTATACATATAATCTATGGGGGGAAAAAGACATTGAAGAATCACGTGTACTTTGTGTCATCACAAATCACTGCTGTGAATATTGACATTGACGGCTGTTTTGATTTTTTGGGGACATTATCGTTAGAGCTTAACTGGATCGTCGCTAACATTCCAGACCTCAGGGACTACGATGGGGTCCAGACCTCGGGGACTACGATGGGGTCCAGACCTCGGGGACTACGATGGGGTCCAGACCTCGGGGACTACGATGGGGTCCAGACCTCGGGGACTACGATGGGGTCCAGACCTCGGGGACTACGATGGGGTCCAGACCTCGGGGACTACGATGGGGTCCAGACCTCGGGGACTACGATGGGGTCCAGACCTCGGGGACTACGATGGGGTCCAGACCTCGGGGACTACGATGGGGTCCAGACCTCGGGGACTACGATGGGGTCCAGACCTCGGGGACTACGATGGGGTCCAGACCTCGGGGACTACGATGGGGTCCAGACCTCGGGGACTACGATGGGGTCCAGACCTCGGGGACTACGATGGGGTCCAGACCTCGGGGACTACGATGGGGTCCAGACCTCGGGGACTACGATGGGGTCCAGACCTCGGGGACTACGATGGGGTCCAGACCTCAGGGACTACGATGGGGTCCAGACCTCAGGGACTACGATGGGGTCCAGACCTCAGGGACTACGATGGGGTCCAGACCAGAGACCTGGATTGAAGCATAATCATCTCCAGAGAGAAAAAAACATTCCTCTGCATCTGTGTAATCAGAAATACCTGTCGTGTAAAGAGGCCTGACCTCGCCGTGTTATTCTACTGCACTGCAGCCAGACAACGGGAAATGCATTCCAGCTCCAGGGGGCAGTCTACGTATGGATTTCTGTTGGCCAACCATGACCTCACCATCCATACCCCCGCCTGCATAACTCTATTCCCCGTTACATACCAGATGAACAAACCACTTCAGTATTCCAACCATTAGACTCCACTGTCTGGCCTGTACATTGAAATTCAATCTGACTGTGGAGAAACAGCAGAGGGTCATTGCTTTTCCAAAACAGATCCTGGTAATATGATTTGAGTTAGAGAGCCGGAGAGAGGGTCCGATAATGATTCAGAGTGATCCCTACACTCTTATCTCCATTGGCGGGGTCATAACACAACCTTTAAACAGAGACAGTGGGGACAGTGATGCCAAGTGAAATTCAAATCAACAGTAGAGCCAACCGCTTCTTTGTTTCCACCCCTGGCTGTATTTTGAGAGAGACAGTGAGGCAACAAGGCAGCCATTTTGTGCCAGGTAACTGAGATGGGGAGAAGAGGGGCCCCTTTTTCTATTTTCCCTCCACTCTGAGGCATTTTGACAGGTGCAGGTCAAAAAGACTTTGAAGGGCTACTTTGGGACAATTGCTCTTCTTATTGTCTCTCAGAGTCCAGTCACGCCCACCCCTGTCAAGTATCAGTGTAGTAGTCATGGTTCAAGACTTCCAGTTTGGAATTCTAGGCCTTTGGGGTATTTGGGATTCTCGGGAAACAAGTGGAAATTCCAGGGTATTTGACCGCATTAGCAAATTATTGTGTAACTAGAGGGATTCGAGTGTGGATAAGATGACATTCCCATGTTGGGAAACACAAGAACTGTTAACTTAGTTTAAAGTAGTTCATTCCCTTTAGCATAGAGATGCACAAAACAAAAGCCTCTGAAGTGAAAGTAGCATTTAGCATCCCACCTCACGTCCCTGCCAGGCCCCCTGCTATGACTAGACAATATAGGAGAGGGAACTAACACGAGGGGGGAATAAGAGCAGTTTTTTGATGAATAGCTGAGCTGGATTGGGGAGAAATGAAGTCTGGAGGTGGGTTACATGTGGGAGTTCTGATCTCATTACAAATTAGCGCTCTTCTCAGTCAACATTGCAAGCGAGTTGGAGAGTACGACACGGCAGGATCCACCCTCTGGGGGGCCTTCACTACACCAGCACACCTGACAGAATGAGATATGATGGGCCTGGAATCAGTGGGTAGAGGGGGGAGAACGTGAGAGAGGGAGTGGTGGGTGAGAGAGAGAGTGGGGGGTGAGAAAAGGAGAACGTGAGAGAGGGAATGGGGGGTGAGAGAGGGAGAACGTGAGAGAGGGAGTGGGGGGATGAGAGAGGGAGTGGGGGGATGAGAGAGGGAGTGGGGGGTGAGAGAGGGAGTGGGGGGGTGAGAGAGGGAGTGGGGGGGTGAGAGAGGGAGTGGGGGGGTGAGAGAGGGAGTGGGGGGGTGAGAGGGAGTGGGGGGTGAGAGAGGGAGTGGGGGGGGTGAGAGAGGGAGTGGGGGGGTGAGAGAGGGAGTGGGGGGGTGAGAGAGGGAGTGGGGGGATGAGAGAGGGAGTGGGGGGATGAGAGAGGGAGTGGGGGGATGAGAGAGGGAGTGGGGGGGTGAGAGAGGGAGTGGGAAGGTGAGAGAGAGAGCTTCCCGACCCAGCCTAGCATAGAGCGGCTCTGTTACAAAGCTGACAAGATGGATGCAGCCTGCTAATACACCCATCCATTATAATACTGGGAGTTTCTCTTGGTGTCTGATCCCTTTTTCTCTAAGAGTTTTCACTAAACACAAAGCTGTTGTATTTGAGTGTGTGTGTCTATCTCTTGCACACACACACACACACACACACACACACACACACACACACACACACACACACACACACACACACACACACACACACACACACACACGAGCTCTCATTCACTCAGGGGACACACACACACACACGGCAACTCTGCACCACTGTTGATGGATGGGCCCCACACTGGCAGAATGTATCAGCCGGAAATGCTGACTGTGCTATTCTAATGGGATAGCAATAACGATCACAATTTTCCACGAGATTGTTATTGCAAAAACATGACAGCGGCTCACAAGATGAGTTTTAAACACAGAACAGGGAGTATTAACCACAAAAGCGCCAGCCATCACTGCACATACAGCACCTGTATACAGCACTAGTTAGGAGGATGACATAACAATGACACTTGATTTACATCCCATTCATTTTGCAGACGCTCTTATCCAGAGCAACTTACAGGAGCAATAAGTGCCTTGCTCCTGGGCACATCTACAGATTTGTCACCTAGTCAGCTGGGGGATTCGAACCAGTGACCATTCGGTTACTGGCCCAACGCTCTTAACCACTGGGGTACCTGACGCCCCCACTGGCAGTATTCATAGAATGTCACGTTGAATCACTGAGAACATGTATTAATTAGTTATACAGTAAATGTCAATGAAGTCAGATACAGGGACAGATTTGGTTTAAAAGCCTTCCTGAGTCAGTGAGTACTGAAATATATTCATCCCTAACCTTAACCCAGTCGTTGCATATCAACAGAGGGCAGGTGATAGTTGTAGCATCTACAGAATATCTTTAGGGGACTATCCAAATAAAATAAGTAGGGCCCTATTTTCTTAAACACTATTAGTGGATTTGGTTATTTCAGCCACACCCGTTGCTGACAGGTGTATAAAATTGAGCACACAGGCATGCAATCTCCATAGACAAACATTGGTAGTAGAATGGCCCGTACTTGAAGAGTTCCGTGACTTTCAACGTGGCACCGTCATTGGATGCCACCTTTCCAACAAGACAGTTGGTCAAATTTCTGCCCTGCTAGTGCTGCCCCGGTCAACAAAGTGCTGTGGAAACTTCTAGGAGCAACAAGGGCTCAGCCGCAAAGTGGTAGGCCACACAAGCTCAGAACGGGATCGCTGATTGCTGAAGCGTGTACCGTGTAAAAATAGTCTGTCCTCAGGTGCAACACTCACTACTGAGTTCTAAACTACCTCTGGACAAGAACTGTTTGTCGGGAGCTTCGTGAAATGGGTTTCCATGGCCGAGCAGCCGCACACAAGACTAAGATCACCATGATGCTAACCGTCGGCTGAAGTGGTGTAAAGCTCGCCGCCATTGGACTCTGGAGCAGTGGAAACTTGTTCTCTAGAGTGATGAATCACGCTTCACCATCTGGATGGACTAATCTGGGTTTGGGGGATGCAAGGAGAACGCTACCTGCCCCAATGCATATTTCCAACCTTAAAGTTTGGTGGAGGGGGAATTATGGTATGGGGCTATTTTCCATGGTTTGGGCTAGGCCCCTTAGTTCCAGTGAAGGGAAATCTTAACACTACAGCGTAGTGACATTCTAGACGATTCTGTGCTTCCTACTTTATGGCAACAGTTTGGGGAAGGCCTTTTCCTGTTTCAGCATGACAATGCCCCCGTGCACAAAGAGAGGTCCATACAGAAATGGTTTGTCGCGATCGGTGTGAAAGAATTTTACTGACCTGCACAAAGCCCTAACCTCAACCCCATCGAACACCTTTGGGATGAATTGGAACGCCGACTGTGAGCCAGGCCTAATTGCCCCACATCAGTGCCCGACCTCACTAAGGCTATTGTGGCTGAATGGAAGCAAGTCCCCGCAGCAATGTTCCAACATCTAGTGGAAAGCCTTCCCAGAAGAGTGGAGGCTATTAAAGCAGCGACCATTATTTTGGAATGAGATGTTGGACAAGCAGGTGTTCATACTTTTTGTTTGGTCATGTAGTTCATTCATCAGATAGCAAAGTTGGCCTTATTGTACATTGCTGTGTTAATATTTGTTTATGGTCATTAGCAGCGTACACATGATCCCCGTTTTATCTTCAAGACGTAGATTGTGCTGACTTATTAGCGCAACATCCATGTCCTAGTTTAAAAACAATAACGTCTTAATTCTGGCATCTTTATGGACGTTCGCCACTTATAAATTAGGAAACACCGACTCATAGGTTCTTATGTGCTAGTAGTAGTCAAACAATCTTCTAACAAACATGCTAGCAGACACTCATTAATAAACACGTCCACCAAAAAAAGAGGGCAAAATCTTTGCTTGCTTTATTGACTTTAATTTCTCAAGGGTATCGGGCAGCATTCGGAATTTTGGATGAAATGCCTGCATCTCGGGCCCAGAAGATATGATATGCATATAACTGGTAGATTTGGATAGAAAACACTCCAAAGTTTCCAAAACTGTTAAAATAGTGTCTGTGAGTATAACAGAACTGATTTGGCAGGCAAAAACCTGAGAAAAATCCATTCAGGAAGTAGTTTTTTTGTTGTTGTAGTTTTCTATTCAATGCCATTACAGTATCCATTGACTTAGGACTCAAATTGCAGTTTCTATGCACTCCACTAGATGTCAACAGTCTTTAGAAATTGTTTCAGGCTTGTATTCTGAAAAATGAAGAAGTTAGAGCAGTCTGAACGAGTGGACCCTAAAGTGTCACAGAGCTTTTTCATGCACAAGACCGAGAGAGTGCCTTTCTTGTTTACCTTTTAAATTGACGACTTTATTGTCCGGTTGAAATATTATCGATTATTTAGGCTAAAAACAACCTGACGATTGAATATAAACATCACTTGGCATGTTTCTATGAACTTTACGGATACAATTTAGATTTTTTTGTCTTCCTGTTTTGACTGAGTTTGAGCCTGTGGATTACTGAAGAAAACGCGCAAACATAACGGAGGTTTTTGGATATTAACAGACTGTATCGAACAAAAGTAACATTTATTGAGTAAATGAATGTCTGCTGAGTGCAACCTTATGAAGATCATCAAAGGTAAGGGATTAATTTTATCTCTATTTCTGACTTGTGTAACTGTTCTACTTGGCTGGTTACTGTTTGTAATGACTTGTCTAGTGGGCTATGTTCTCAAATAATCGTAAGGTATGCTTTCGCCGTAAAGCATTTTAAAAATCTGACACCGTGGTTGGATTCACAAGCAGTTCATCTTTAAACCTATGTAAAATATGTTTTGTTTTCTGAATTTTTATAATGAGTATTTCTGTATTTGAATTTGGCGCCCAGCAGATTCACTGGCTGTTGAAGAGGTGGGACGCTAACGTCTCACGTGCCCAAGAGAGGTTAAAAAAGCATTTGATTCTATCTGATGCTATATGCTGATGACTTGGTACTTCTATCACCAACCAAAGAAGGTCTTCAACAGAACCGTAATATTCCATCGCAATATTATCATAATTGGGCCCTGGCAGTAAAAAAAACAACATAAATCATGATTTCCCCCCCCAAAACAGATGTCAGAAACACAAATATAAATTCACCCTGAACAACACCATAATTGAACATACAAAAAAGTACACATACCTTGGTCTGACCATATCTGCATCAAGACACTTTAATATGGCAGTGAACGCACTCAAAGAAAAAGCCTGCAGAGCATTGTATGCAATAAAAATGAAATTATTCAATATCAACATCCCAATTAGAATTTGGACCAAAATATTTGACAGTGTAATCCTACCAATAGCTCTTTACGGAAGTGAGGTTTGGGGGCCATTCAATAAACTGGACTTTAAAATGTGGGACAAACATCCAATTGAAGCCCTACATGCAGAATTCTGTCGTAAAATTCTACAAGTACAGAGATATACACCAACTAATGCATGTAGGGCAGAATTGGGCCGCTTTCCAGTAGTAATGAAAATACAGAAAAGATCATTAAACTTTTTTTGGCTACATCTAAATTCAAGTCTGCAATTTAAAGCACTTCAAACCCAAGAGCTGAGCCCAGAAACAAGCCCTCTCAGTCAGCTGGTGTTGGACCTAACCAACCAAGCTGACACCAGCACTGCTTCAAAAGAAATCATTCAAATAAACAAAATCATGAACCAATCAAAGGACTCATATTTACAACATTGGAAAAACGAAACAAAATCCCAAAGCCGACTAAATTGCTATCTGACCCTAAACAGAGAATATGAATTGGCTGATTATCTCTACTCTGTCAGAGATACGAAGCAGAGACAGATCCTTACCAAGTACAGGCTGAGTGAGCACCAAATTGGCAATAGAAACCGGCAGACATAAAAAGACATGGCTACCCAAAGAGGTGTATGTGGTCACTGCACGACAGGGAGGTAGAAACAGAGATGCACTTTCTCCTTTACTGTGATAAATATTCCTCACCAAGAGATTCATTATTCACAGAAAAGACCACATTTATTCCACATTTTAACTTATTAAACCCAGAGGAAAAACTAAAAATACTCATGGGCAAAGGAGCAATGGCTCCTCTTGCAGCCAAATATGTATTTGCCTGAGGGACACCGAATAATAACATCTGCATAGTAAACAGTAACTTACTTATTATTACTATTGTTATTATTATTGTTATTATTATTATTGGTATTATTATTGGTATTATTATTGTTATTAATCATTCCAAACAGTAGTGGTATGGGTGGTGATGGTAATGATAGCAGTTTAATGATGGTGATGGTAGTAGTAATGATGATGGTAGTTGTAGTACTGATGTAATGGTGAAGATGACAGTTAGTTATAGTTTCATTTTCCATGTTTGGCTTTTCATATTTATTACATTTCTACTATATTGTTGTTATTTTTGTATTAATTTTGTATTATCATTTACCACCATTTTATATTATTATTTGTTATTGTTTACAATTTTATTACAATGTATATTGTTTACATTGTTGCTTTGGCAATATTGACAATGCTTTTCATGCCAATAAAGCAGCTTGAATTTGAGAGAGCGAGAGAGAGAGAGAGACCGAGAGCGAGACCGAGAGAGAGAGACCAAGAGAGAGAGAGAGACAGAGAGAGATACCGAGAGATACCGAGAGACAGAGAGAGATACTGAGAGACAGAGAGAGAAACAGAAACAGAGAGAGACACACACAGCGAGACACACACACACACACACACACACACACACACAGAGATACGCACACACATAGAGACAGAGACACACACAGAGACACACACACACAGAGACACACATAGACACACACACACACACACACACAGACAGAGAGACACACACACACACAGAGACACAGAGAGAGACACACACACACACACACACACACACACACACACACACACACACACACACACACACGAGAGAAAGAGACACACACACACACACACACACACAGACACAGAGACACAGAGAGAGACAGAGACACACAGAGAGAGAGACACAGAGAGAGAGAGAGGCACACAGAGAGAGACAGACAGACAGACAGACGACAGACAGACGACAGACAGACAGAGACAGAGATTCAAAAGAAGAAGAAAGTTAAATATAACCCCATGACAGAAGAGAATGAGAGAACAGAATGAGGTGAAATGAGAAAGATTGCCATTTCAAAAGAGGAAGGAGAGCAGCCAGGGACTCATATCTTGATTTGTACCCGGGCCACTGCTGCTGCTGCTTAGCCTCCAAATAATGCTAGCGTAGGCACCCTTTTACAACGGGGCCTGTTCCTCGCGTGACACCACATTACACACAGGCATTACAATCATATATCCTCCCACTCACCTGCCATCAGCGCAGGCACACACCATGCCACCGCCCCGGCCATATGTGGGCCAGAACCAAAGGCACCTCAGCCAGTCCCAATGCAGGGAGGGAGATGAGCACTGCAGTGATACACACACACACAAACACACACACAAACACACTGACAGAGACATAATTAGGTGTATTTTCCTTTTACCCCCCCCCCCTCACTTCCAGAATTGCTCTGTCTCTCCTTCTCGCTCTTTTTTGTCTCTCGTCTCACTCTATCCTAAAATCGGTCATCGCCCTCATTTTTTCTTTGCCTTTCCCCCTGATCACACTGTATACCCTCCTCTCTTTCCACATTACCACCTTTCCCCCTGATCACACTGTATACCCTCCTCTCATTCCACATTACCACCTTTCCCCCAGATCACACTGTATACCCTCCTCTCTTTCCACATTACCACCTTTCCACCAGATCACACTGTATACCATCCTCTCTTTCCACATTACCACCTTTCCCCCAGATCACACTGAATACCCTCCTCTCTTTCCACATTACCACCTTTCCCCCAGATCATACTGAATACCCTCCTCTCTTTCCACATTACCACCTTTCCCCCAGATCATACTGAATACCCTCCTCTCTTTCCACATTACCACCTTTCCCCCAGATCATACTGTATACCCTCCTCTCTTTCCACATTACCACCTTTCCCCCAGATCACACTGAATACCCTCCTCTCTTTCCCCCAGATCATACTGTATACCCTCCTCTCTTTCCACATGACCACCTTTCCCCCAGATCATACTGTATACCCTCCTCTCTTTCCACATGACCACCTTTCCCCCAGATCATACTGAATACCCTCCTCTCTTGCCACATTACCACCTTTCCCCCAGATCACACTGAATACCCTCCTCTCTTTCCCCCTGATCATACTGAATACCCTCCTCTCTTTCCCCCAGATCATACTGAATACCCTCCTCTCTTTCCACATTACCACCTTTCCCCCAGATCACACTGAATACCCTCCTCTCTTTCCCCCAGATCATACTGTATACCCTCCTCTCTTTCCACATTACCACCTTTCCCCCAGATCATACTGAATACCGTCCTCTCTTTCCACATTACCACCTTTCCCCCAGATCATACTGAATACCGTCCTCTCTTTCCACATTACCACCTTTCCCCCAGATCATACTGAATACCCTCCTCTCTTGCCACATTACCACCTTTCCCCCAGATCACACTGAATACCCTCCTCTCTTTCCCCCCTGATCATACTGAATACCCTCCTCTCTTTCCCCCAGATCATACTGTATACCCTCCTCTCTTTCCACATTACCACCTTTCCCCCAGATCATACTGAATACCCTCCTCTCTTTCCACATTACCACCTTTCCCCCAGATCACACTGAATACCCTCCTCTCTTTCCCCCAGATCATACTGTATACCCTCCCCTCTTTCCACATGACCACCTTTCCCCCAGATCATACTGTATACCCTCCTCTCTTTCCACATGACCACCTTTCCCCCAGATCATACTGAATACCCTCCTCTCTTGCCACATTATCACCTTTCCCCCAGATCACACTGAATACCCTCCTCTCTTTCCCCCAGATCATACTGAATACCCTCCTCTCTTTCCCCCAGATCGTACTGAATACCGTCCTCTCTTTCCACATTACCACCTTTCCCCCAGATCATACTGTATACCCTCCTCTCTTTCCACATTACCACCTTTCCCCCAGATCATACTGTATACCCTCCTCTCTTTCCACATTACCACCTTTCCCCCAGATCATACTGAATACACTCCTCTCTTTCCACATTACCACCTTTCCCCCAGATCATACTGAATACCCTCCTCTCTTTCCACATTACCACCTTTCCCTCAGATCATACTGAATACCCTCCTCTCTTTCCACATTACCACCTTTCCCCCAGATCATACTGAATACCCTCCTCTCTTTTCACATTACCACCTTTCCACCAGATCATACTGAATACCCTCCTCTTTCCACATTACCACCTTTCCCCCAGATCATACTGTATACCCTCCTCTCTTTCCACATTACCACCTTTCCACCAGATCATACTGAATACCCTCCTCTCTTTCCACATTACCACCTTTCCCCCAGATCATACTGTATACCCTCCTCTCTTTCCACATTACCACCTTTCCCCCAGATCATACTGTATACCCTCCTCTCTTTCCACATTACCACCTTTCCCCCAGATCACACTGAATACCCTCCTCTCTTTCCACATTACCACCTTTCCCCCAGATCACACTGTATACCCTCCTCTCTTTCCACATTACCACCTTTCCCCCAGATCACACTGAATACCCTCCTCTCTTTCCCCCAGATCATACTGTATACCCTCCTCTCTTTCCACATTACCACCTTTCCCCCAGATCACACTGTATACCCTCCTCTCTTTCCACATTACCACCTTTCCACCAGATCACACTGTATACCATCCTCTCTTTCCACATTACCACCTTTCCCCCAGATCACACTGAATACCCTCCTCTCTTTCCACATTACCACCTTTCCCCCAGATCACACTGAATACCCTCCTCTCTTTCCACATTACCACCTTTCCCCCAGATCATACTGAATACCCTCCTCTCTTTCCACATTACCACCTTTCCCCCAGATCATACTGTATACCCTCCTCTCTTTCCACATTACCACCTTTCCCCCAGATCACACTGAATACCCTCCTCTCTTTCCCCCAGATCATACTGTATACCCTCCTCTCTTTCCACATGACCACCTTTCCCCCAGATCATACTGTATACCCTCCTCTCTTTCCACATGACCACCTTTCCCCCAGATCATACTGAATACCCTCCTCTCTTGCCACATTACCACCTTTCCCCCAGATCACACTGAATACCCTCCTCTCTTTCCCCCTGATCATACTGAATACCCTCCTCTCTTTCCCCCAGATCATACTGAATACCCTCCTCTCTTTCCACATTACCACCTTTCCCCCAGATCACACTGAATACCCTCCTCTCTTTCCCCCAGATCATACTGTATACCCTCCTCTCTTTCCACATTACCACCTTTCCCCCAGATCATACTGAATACCGTCCTCTCTTTCCACATTACCACCTTTCCCCCAGATCATACTGAATACCGTCCTCTCTTTCCACATTACCACCTTTCCCCCAGATCATACTGAATACCCTCCTCTCTTGCCACATTACCACCTTTCCCCAGATCACACTGAATACCCTCCTCTCTTTCCCCCTGATCATACTGAATACCCTCCTCTCTTTCCCCCAGATCATACTGTATACCCTCCTCTCTTTCCACATTACCACCTTTCCCCCAGATCATACTGAATACCCTCCTCTCTTTCCACATTACCACCTTTCCCCCAGATCACACTGAATACCCTCCTCTCTTTCCCCCAGATCATACTGTATACCCTCCTCTCTTTCCACATGACCACCTTTCCCCCAGATCATACTGTATACCCTCCTCTCTTTCCACATGACCACCTTTCCCCCAGATCATACTGAATACCCTCCTCTCTTGCCACATTATCACCTTTCCCCCAGATCACACTGAATACCCTCCTCTCTTTCCCCCAGATCATACTGAATACCCTCCTCTCTTTCCCCCAGATCATACTGAATACCGTCCTCTCTTTCCACATTACCACCTTTCCCCCAGATCATACTGTATACCCTCCTCTCTTTCCACATTACCACCTTTCCCCCAGATCATACTGTATACCCTCCTCTCTTTCCACATTACCACCTTTCCCCCAGATCATACTGAATACACTCCTCTCTTTCCACATTACCACCTTTCCCCCAGATCATACTGAATACCCTCCTCTCTTTCCACATTACCACCTTTCCCTCAGATCATACTGAATACCCTCCTCTCTTTCCACATTACCACCTTTCCCCCAGATCATACTGAATACCCTCCTCTCTTTTCACATTACCACCTTTCCACCAGATCATACTGAATACCCTCCTCTCTTTCCACATTACCACCTTTCCCCCAGATCATACTGAATACCCTCCTCTTTCCACATTACCACCTTTCCCCCAGATCATACTGTATACCCTCCTCTCTTTCCACATTACCACCTTTCCACCAGATCATACTGAATACCCTCCTCTCTTTCCACATTACCACCTTTCCCCCAGATCATACTGTATACCCTCCTCTCTTTCCACATTACCACCTTTCCCCCAGATCACACTGAATACCCTCCTCTCTTTCCACATTACCACCTTTCCCCCAGATCACACTGTATACCCTCCTCTCTTTCCACATTACCACCTTTCCCCCAGATCACACTGAATACCCTCCTCTCTTTCCCCCAGATCATACTGTATACCCTCCTCTCTTTCCACATTACCACCTTTCCCCCAGATCACACTGAATACCCTCCTCTCTTTCCCCCAGATCATACTGAATACCCTCCTCTCTTTCCACATTACCACCTTTCCCCCAGATCACACTGAATACCCTCCTCTCTTTCCACATTACCACCTTTCCCCCAGATCATACTGTATACCCTCCTCTCTTTCCACATCACCACCTTTCCTCCAGATCATACTGAATACCCTCCTCTCTTTCCACATGACCACCTTTCCCTCATATCATACTGTATACCCTCCTCTCTTTCCACATTACCACCTTTCCCCCAGATCATACTGAATACCCTCCTCTTTTTCCACATTACCACCTTTCCCCCAGATCACACTGAATACCCTCCTCTCTTTCCACATTACCACCTTTCCCCCAGATCACACTGAATACCCTCCTCTCTTTCCACATTACCACCTTTCCCCCAGATCATACTGAATACCCTCCTCTCTTTCCACATTACCACCTTTCCCCCAGATCACACTGAATACCCTCCTCTCTTTCCACATTACCACCTTTCCCCCAGATCACACTGAATACCCTCCTCTCTTTCCCCCAGATCATACTGAATACCCTCCTCTCTTTCCCCCAGATCACACTGAATACCCTCCTCTCTTTCCCCCAGATCATACTGAATACCCTCTTCTCTTTCCCCCAGATCATACTGAATACCCTCCTCTTTCCCCATTACCACCAATATTCCCTCCAACTTTTTAATCTCGCTCTGTCACCCCTCTTTCTCCATCTCCTGCTCATCTTCCCATCTCTGTTGTTGCCAGAGCACATTGGTAAGAGGCCAAGGGGTTCCAACAGTCACGGACAGTCCTGACACCTGATGGGGGTGGTGGTATCACCCAACTCCCCCTGTTTCCAGGGTGATTAAACTAGGTGGCCACGTGCATGACCTGACACTTTAGAAGGTGGCTGCACGACCCAATAACCTGGTAATTACTTACCTGCCCACTTAATGCACGGCCAGTCAGTATTAATACGGGCCGAGGCCATAGCCTTATTACTGAGACGCAGCAGGCTGGTCATACGGCTCAGGCTTTAGCTCTGTTGACTGACACTTTGCTGAAGTAGTGCTGCTTGATTCGCTCTGCTTTCTCAAGCACTTTAGCGCGTGGCTCAAACTATGCCCATTTGAAATATAGACATGTCCCTTCTTTGGCCATGTGATTGCGTTTTGGTGTGTAGTCTGTGTGTGTATGTGTGTGACTACAGTTTCAGAGTGTGTGTGAAACAGAGTGTGTGTGTGTGCGCGCAATTGTGTGAATCTATGAATGTATGTGTTTGAATGTGTATGTTTCTCTAAGAGTAGGTCATTAAGGAAAGCGAGGCACAGTGGGACGTGTCTTAAGACCCCCATGTGATATTAATGAGTCACTCCTCAGTCCTCTTTCTTGGCAGCAAAACAAACCCTCTGTGGCTCTATGGATGACAAGGATTACCAATGCCTCGCTCCAATGCCAGTTGCAGGGGACTACTACAATCTGAAACTAATTACTTTCTACGCGACAAACAGGAAATAGGGAAAGCCCTGCATTTCTAAGCGGGGGACATCGGAGCCAAAAGGGACAGTAAGAAACGGATGAAGGCAAAGTCTATGATTCTCTTCACTGCATTTACTGGCGGGACGTCATTTACTGGCGGGACGCCGCCAACTGGCGGGACGTCAGCCCCTGAATATACCGCCCGAGTAAAGAGTTGAGAACACAACAAGGCAACAAATTACAACACAATATCACAGTGCAATGTCCTATTGACACCAACATCCTGGGCCTCTGACACCAACATTCCAGTACTTCAGGTGGGGGCAACAGTTCTAGGCAGGGGAGCCGACCCTGCCTATACAATGGTAGGGGAGCCGACCCTGCCTATACAACGGTAGGGGAGCCGACCCTGCCTATACAACGGTAGTGGAGCCGACCCTGCCTATACAACGGTAGGGGAGCCGACCCTGCCTATACAACGGTAGGGGAGCCGACCCTGCCTATACAACGGTAGGGGAGCCGACCCTGCCTATACAACGGTAGGGGAGCCGACCCTGCCTATACAACGGTAGGGGAGCCGACCCTGCCTATACAACGGTAGGGGAGCCGACCCTGCCTATACAACGGTAGGGGAGCCGACCCTGCCTATACAACGGTAGGGGAGCCGACCCTTTCTATACAACGGTAGGGGAGCCGACCCTTTCTATACAACGGTAGGGGAGCCGACCCTTTCTATACAACGGTAGGGGAGCCGACCCTGTCTATGCAACGGTAGGGGAGCCGACCCTGCCTATGCAACGGTAGGGGAGCCGACCCTGCCTATGCAACGGTAGGGGAGCCGACCCTGCCTATGCAACGGTAGGGGAGCCGACCCTGCCTATGCAACGGTAGGGGAGCCGACCCTGCCTATGCAACGGTAGGGGAGCCGACCCTGCCTATGCAACGGTAGGGGAGCCGACCCTGCCTATGCAACGGTAGGGGAGCCGACCCTGCCTATGCAACGGTAGGGGAGCCGACCCTGCCTATGCAACGGTAGGGGAGCCGACCCTTTCTATACAACGGTAGGGGAGCCGACCCTGCCTATACAATGGTAGGGGAGCCGGCCCTGCCTATGCAACGGTAGGGGAGCCGGCCCTGCCTATACAACGGTAGTGGAGCCGACCCTGCCTATACAACGGTAGGGGAGATGCTAATATTCTCCTTCCCAGAAGGATGGGCAGATTTCTGAAGAGCCATATCAGAGAGGTCTGTGGTTCTGTGACTAGTTCTGGAGCAAGTGTGGAGTGAAGTACGCTCCTCCACAGGTTAGGAGCTAAAGGATACCAGAAAGCTACTGTGAACTTGCTTCCTCCTGTCAGGTTCTTCCACATCAGTTCAGATGGAAGAGAGGAGATGAGCCACTATCGAGATGCACCCGCTCTCGTGCTGAGAGGAGAGATGACAGTGTGAGGGATTAGAGAGGGGCTGCAGGGCTGAAGAGGAGAGATGACAGTGTGAGGGATTAGAGAGGGGCTGCAGGGTTGAAGAGGAGAGATGACAGTGTGAGGGATTAGAGAGGGGCTGCAGGGCTGAAGAGGAGAGATGACAGTGTGAGAGATTAGAGAGGGGCTGCAGGGCTGAAGAGGAGAGATGACAGTGTGAGGGATTAGAGAGGGGCTGCAGGGCTGAAGAGGAGAGATGACAGTGTGAGGGATTAGAGAGGGGCTGCAGGGTTGAAGAGGAGAGATGACAGTGTGAGGGATTAGAGAGGGACTGCAGGGCTGACGAGGAGAGATGACAGTGTGAGGGATTAGAGAGGGGCTGCAGGGCTGAAGAGGAGAGATGACAGTGTGAAGGATTAGAGAGGGGCTGCAGGGTTGAAGAGGAGAGAAGACAGTGTGAGGGATTAGAGAGGGGCTGCAGGGTTGAAGAGGAGAGATGACAGTGTGAGAGATTTGAGGGGCTGCAGGGTTGAAGAGGAGAGATGACAGTGTGAGGGATTAGAGAGGGGCTGCAGGGCTGAAGAGGAGAGATGACAGTGTGAGAGATTTGAGAGGGGCTGCAGGGTTGAAGAGGAGAGATGACAGTGTGAGGGATTAGAGAGGGGCTGCAGGGCTGAAGAGGAGAGATGACAGTGTGAGGGATTTGAGAGGGGCTGCAGGGTTGAAGAGGAGAGATGACAGTGTGAGGGATTAGAGAGGGGCTGCAGGGCTGAAGAGGAGAGATGACAGTGTGAGGGATTAGAGAGGGGCTGCAGGGCTGAAGAGGAGAGATGACAGTGTGAGGGATTTGAGAGGGGCTGCAGGGCTGAAGAGGAGAGATGACAGTGTGAGGGATTTGAGAGGGGCTGCAGGGTTGAAGAGGAGAGATGACAGTGTGAGGGATTAGAGAGGGGCTGCAGGGCTGAAGAGGAGAGATGACAGTGTGAGGGATTAGAGAGGGGCTGCAGGGCTGAAGAGGAGAGATGACAGTGTGAGGGATTAGAGAGGGGCTGCAGGGCTGAAGAGGAGAGATGACAGTGTGAGGGATTAGAGAGGGGCTGCAGGGTTGAAGAGGAGAGATGACAGTGTGAGGGATTAGAGAGGGGCTGCAGGGCTGAAGAGGAGAGATGACAGTGTGAGGGATTTGAGAGGGGCTGCGGGGCTGAAGAGGAGAGATGACAGTGTGAGGGATTTGAGAGGGGCTGCAGGGCTGAAGAGGAGAGATGACAGTGTGAGGGATTAGAGAGGGGCTGCGGGGTTGAAGAGGAGAGATGACAGTGTGAGGGATTTGAGAGGGGCTGCAGGGTTGAAGAGGAGAGATGACAGTGTGAGGGATTAGAGAGGGGCTGCAGGGCTGAAGAGGAGAGATGACAGTGTGAGGGATTTGAGAGGGGCTGCAGGGCTGAAGAGCAGAGATGACAGTGTGAGGGATTTGAGAGGGGCTGCAGGGCTGAAGAGGAGAGATGACAGTGTGAGGGATTAGAGAGGGGCTGCAGGGTTGAAGAGGAGAGATGACAGTGTGAGGGATTAGAGGGGCTGCAGGGTTGAAGAGGAGAGATGACAGTGTGAGGGATTTGAGAGGGGCTGCAGGGCTGAAGAGGAGAGATGACAGTGTGAGGGATTAGAGAGGGGCTGCAGGGTTGAAGAGGAGAGATGACAGTGTGAGGGATTTGAGAGGGGCTGCAGGGTTGAAGAGGAGAGATGACAGTGTGAGGGATTAGAGAGGGGCTGCAAGGCTGAAGAGGAGAGATGACAGTGTGAGGGATTTGAGAGGGGCTGCAGGGCTGAAGAGGAGAGATGACAGTGTGAGGGATTTGAGAGGGGCTGCAGGGCTGAAGAGGAGAGATGACAGTGTGAGGGATTAGAGAGGGGCTGCAGGGTTGAAGAGGAGAGATGACAGTGTGAGGGATTAGAGAGGGGCTGCAGGGTTGAAGAGGAGAGATGACAGTGTGAGGGATTTGAGAGGGGCTGCAGGGCTGAAGAGGAGAGATGACAGTGTGAGGGATTAGAGAGGGGCTGCAGGGCTGAAGAGGAGAGATGACAGTGTGAGGGATTAGAGAGGGGCTGCAGGGTTGAAGAGGAGAGATGACAGTGTGAGGGATTTGAGAGGGGCTGCAGGGCTGAAGAGGAGAGATGACAGTGTGAGGGATTTGAGAGGGGCTGCAGGGCTGAAGAGGAGAGATGGGGCCAGATGTTAAGGCACTCAAAACACATTTCAGACTGAAGATCCATAAGAAATAAAGAGAAAGGAAAAACATAGATTGAGAGATGGTTGAAACAGACGGGAGGTAGGCTAGATTTGGACTAGTTCTGGACACGTAGCATCAAATCATCCAAATCTTCCTTGTATTTTCTGGAGCTTTATGGAATTACAGTTGGTATTTAGCCTAGAGTCACCAGACAGCAGCTTAGTAGTGTAATACCTGGTTGAAGAAGGCAGCCTCAAAAAGGCATACAGTTGGAGTTGGAAGTTTACATACACTCAGGATGGAGTCATTAAAACTTGTTTTTCCAACCACTCCACAAATTTCTTGTTAACAAACTATAGTTTTGGCAAGTCGGTTAGGACATCTACTTTGTGCATGACACAAGTCATTTTTCCAACAATTGTTTACAGACAGATTATTTCACTTGTAATTCACTGTATCACAATTCCAGTGGGTCAGAAGTTTACATACACTTAGTTGACTGTGCCTTTGAACAGCTTGGAAAATTCCAGAAAATTATGTCATGGCTTTAGAAGCTTCTGATAGGCTTATTGACATCATTTGAGTCAATTGGATGTGCTTCATGGGCTACCTTCAAACTCAGTGCCTCGTTGCTTGACATCATGGGAAAATCGAAAAAAATCAGCAAAGACCTCAGATTTTTTTTTTTTTTGCATACCTCCACAAGTCTGGTTCATCCTTGGGAGCAATTTCCAAACGCCTGAAGGTACCACGTTCATCTGTACAAACAATAGTACGCAAGTATAAACACCATGGGACCAAGCAGCTGTCACCGCTCAGGAAGGAGACGAGTTCTGTCTCCTAGAGATTAATGTACTTTGGTGCGAAAAGTGCAAATCAATCCCAAAACAACAGCAAAGGTCCTTGTGAAGATGCTGGAGGAAACAACAGGAACAAAAGTATCTATATCCACAGTAAAACAAGTCCTATATTGACATAACCTGAAAGGCCGCTCAGCAAGGAAGAAGCCACTGCTCCAAAACCACCATAAAAAAGCCAGACTACAGTTTGCAACTGTACAAGGGGACAAAGATCATACTTTTTGGAGAAATGTCCTCTGGTCTGATTAAACAAAAATAGAACTGTTTGGCCATAATGACCATCGTTATGTTTGGAGGAAAAAGGGGGAAGCTTGCAAACCGAAGACCACCATTCCAACCGTGAAGCACGGGGGTGGCAGCATCATGTTGTGGGGATGCTTTGCTGCAGGAGGGACAGGTGGACTTCACAAAATAGATGGCACTTTGAGGTAGAAAAATGATGTGGATATATTGAAGCAACATCTCAAGACATCAGTCAGGAAGTTAAAGCTTGGTGGCAAATGGGTCTTCCAAATGGACAATGACCTCAAGCATACTTCCAAAGTTGTGGCAAAATGGCTTAAGGACAACAAAGTCAACGTATTGGAGTGGCCATCACAAACCCCTGACCTCAATCCAATGGAAAATTTGTGGGCAGAACTGAAAAAGCATGTTCGAGCAAGGAGGCTTACAAACCTGACTCAGTTACACCAGCACCGTCAGGAGGAATGGGCCAGAATTCTCCAAAATTATTGTGGGAAGCCTACCCGAAACGTTTGACCCAAGTTAAACAATTTATAGGCAATGCTACCAAATACTAATTGAGTGTATGTAAACTTCTGACCCACTGGGAATGTGATGAAATAAATAAAAACTGAAATCAATCATTCTCTCTATTATTCTGACATTTCACATTCTTAAAATAAAGTGGTGATCCTAACTGACCTAAGACAGGGAATTTTTACTCTGATTAAATGTCAGGAATTGTGAAAAACTGAGTTTAAATGTATTTGGCTAAGGTGGATGTATGTAAACTTCCGACTTCAATTGTATATGCAGGCAGTAGGGCTGCACGATTGACCACATTTTAATCGAAATTGTGATATTGACATGTGTAATATCCATATCACAAAAGGCTGCGATATTTTGAAACCCCACTTAGTGTGTAACGCCTGTTTTTTTTATAGCATGAGATTTTTTGCCCTGCGTTGACGTTCTCTCTCAATTTCTCCTCTTTTGTCCACTTCCCAATCCCACACACCAAGCCCCGCCCCATCATTCACTCACAGTTCCTTGTGCTCAAGATTCACTGACTCTGCAAGCATAAACCACAGCATGCAGTCAGATTTTCCCCAAGCAAGAACGACGCAGCTTTCCACTTAGTTTCTTAATATAAATACATGTTTTCTATACTATACTTTTAGTTTGTGTAACTTGTTCTCTTCAAAACGCAAATTAGTTTTTTCTTAGCAAGCTGTAAATATGCCTACAAAATGTGTGTTAACCCCTAATGCTAAGTGATACCTGGCAAGCTAAATCTTCTGAGAAGGTAAATCACTCTAGCAAACTTTTGCTTTAATACAGGCCGGTACCAGTAGTGGAGTATGTCATGATTGTTTGTGCAACAGCTTGTTCTTAAAATCAGAGGAAATGGCAAAGAGAACGTACCTATTTAAATCTAATTAGGGTCCTATCGAAAAACATTGACCAACACTTTGGTTCCTACTCTGTCACAACCACTCCCTTCCTTCCTTTTTCATTTGTTGTCATGCCATAAAAAACTGCATTCCAACCACAAAGTTAGAATGAGCAATCTATTTCTATGATTCCAACAGTTTACCCAAGGGTGTTTCGATCTAGAAAATCGCAAGTCAAATATTTGGTACAAAAAACACAATAAAATGTTTCCCCCATATCGTGCAGGCCTAGCAGGCAATGAGGCACACCCACACACAATTCTCTCTCTATTCGTCTTCCACTAAGAACATCCCACTGGCATTCTCAAACTAGGGAAATACAGCGACGCTGAATAATTCAGCACTGAGGGAAGAGACACTTCAGAGTGCCACTGGGTTAGCTACACCTAAAACTGCCACCACACGTCGAATTCCAGCATTGCATTATAACCCATTAAAGATCCTTTGAAGATTCCCGGTAAAACTACACTGGTAAGGCAAGGCACACAGTTGAGAGTTTAGGCTACAGCAAGAGGCTGCAGAGATTGCAGTAGTGGCTTAAATGGTGTCCAAGCAAGCATTCAGCTACAACAGCAAACTTAAAACGCCCCATCCAGCTTTTTAGGGGGCCAGAAGTACTTGACTTGAACGGGGGTATATAGAGCAAGGATTTACATAGCCTTTCAGACTCTCCCATTTACACAGGCCTTGTTGACTCTCCCCTCAACAGAAAGTTTCTCTCAAAGAAAGTTCTTCAGATTTTTGGAGTGCATTAATTAAGTGAGAGGGAGTTAAGTGTTTGTCCCACGAGACTATTTAAATGACTAATGCTCATCGACGTCCATTTTGAGAAAGAGATACAGATATCTCTAGGAGTTGTAGATAAATGGTATCTGACAGGTGTTTTAAATATATATTTGAAATATGTCTCATTCTGTTCTAGGATTATCAGTGTGAACTATGGAACTTGACTCATCTTGAACATTGCAATTATTCTTATTCTGTGCTCATTCATGATAATGCCATGAGAGGCAATAGAACAGCAAGGTGTCAACACACATAAATAGGATATGACACCAATAGGCCTATAGCCTAATTAATGGGTTTGGTGGTTCATGAACAATGAAAAGTATGCTTAAATACCAAGTCACAAATCCCATAATGAGGCATAGGAGATGTGACAGCTATTTTGCCATTTAGTGGGACACTGTCATATAGACTTATGCCAGCAGTCTTCAAGTGAAGCATTGACGACTTTACCAAAAGGAGACTATAGAAGTGTTGGACAAAACCACCCCGCGAGGGATTTCCTCCCCAACATGTTTTATTTTTATTTTTTACAATTGTTGTTTTCGGGTCAAAAATATTAAAATCACAATGAATTCAGAATTGTTTTATTTTTACATTTGTTGCCAAGTATTGCCACAAATAGAAAGAAAAAAACATCTAAGCATACTTTTCATTGTGTCTCAATGGAATCAAGGTATGAAATGTTATTTTCAAAATACATTATTTTTTTTGGGGCATAGTTGTAGTCAATTTGCAGTGTAGAAATTGTTCCGGCACCCCGACCAGCAGCTTCGACAAAAATAGTCCAGTGGCTGAATCTAATTGATGATCCCTGGCCTATAGACTCATTCACTATAGGCCGCATAGTTGACTTCAAGCAGGCAGAATGCAGACAGAATGATCTTATCATCAGATAGATAACATCAAATAAAATTGTATTTGTCACATGCGCCGAATATATCAGGTGTAGACCTCACTGTGAAATGCTTACTTACGAGCCCTTTCCCAACAATGCAGAGTTCAAAAGGAAGTCAAATTTGCAAAAAAAAAGGAAATAGTCACAAAATAATAAGGAGACTATATTCAAGGAGTACCGGTACTGAGTCAATGTGCAGGGGTACGAGGTAGTTGAGCTAATACAGTATGTACATATAGGTAGGGGTAAAAGTGACTAGGCAATCGGGATAGATAATAAACAGTAGAAGATCGAAAAAGAGTGTGTAACAGTCCTGACCTGTTTTATGTTGTTTTTATGTGTTTATGGTCAGGGCATGTGTTTTGGGTGGGCAGTCTATGTTATCTGTTTCTATGTTGGTTTTGGGTTACCTGGTATGGCTCTTGATTAGAGGCAGGTGGTTTGCATTTTCCTCTAATCAAGAGTCATATTTAGGTAGGGCATTCTCACTGTTTGTTTGTGGGTGATTGTCTCCTGTGATGTCTTTCGTCGTTGTCGATGTGTTTTTCACTTACGGGACTGTTTGGCTGTTCGTGTGTTTCGATGTAACGTTCCTGTCCGTGAGTTTACGTTTATGTATGTGAGTTTATGTTCAGGTTCCGTTCTACGTCGTTTTGTTATTTTGTAGTTTTGAAAGTGTTTTGTTTTGTTTCGTGTTACCATCTTCATCGTTGTTAATAAATAAAGATGGCATATTTCCCTGAACCCGCATTTTGGTCAGAAGATCCTTCTCTCCTCACCTCATCTGAGGATGAGGAAAGCGACAGCCTTAACAGAATCACCCACCAACAAACAGTGACCAAGCGGTATGGGAATGCTCGACGGAGCAACAAGAACTTCTGGACTTGGGAGGAGATCTTGGACGGTAGAGGACCTTGGGCTCAACCAGGGGAATATCGCCGTCCTAAGGAGGAGTTGGAAGCAGCGAAGGCTGAGAGGCGCTGGTATGAGGAGGCAGCGCGACGACGCGGTTGGGAGCCCGTGAGTCAGACCAAAAAAATTTTTTGGGGGGGGCACACGAGGCGTGTGGCAAAGCCGGGTAGGATACCCGAGCCAACTCCCCGTGCTTACCGTGGAGGTAGAAGGCGTCGTACTGGTAAGACACCATGTTATGCGGTAGAGCGCACGGTGTCCCCAGTACGCGTGCTTAGCCCAGTGCGGGCTATTCCACCTTGCCGCACTGGGAGGGCTAGGTTGGGCATCGAGCCGAGTGCCATGAAGCCGGCCCAACGTATCTGGTCTCCAGTACGTCTCCTCGGGCCGGTGTACATGGCACCAGCCTTACAGGTGGTGTCCCCGGTTCGCCTGCATAGCCCAGTGCGGGCTATTCCACCTCGCCGCACTGGCAGGGCTACGGGGTCCATTCAACCTGGTGGGGTTGGGGAGGCTCGGTGCTCAAGAGCACGTGTCCTCCTTCACGGTCCGGTATACCCGGTGCCACCTCCATGTACCAGTCCTCCGGTGGCAGCCCCCCGTACCAGGCTGTCTCTCCGGGTTCTCTCTCCTGCTGTTTCCTCCTCTCCAGCGCAGCCGGTGCCTAGACCACGCACCAGGCTGTCTCTCCTTCTCCTCCCTACAGAGTCATCCGTCTCCCCAGCGCCATCTGAGCCATCCGTCTCCCCAGCGCCATCTGAGTCATCCGTCTGCCAGGAGCCTGCAAAGCCGCCCGTCTGCCATGAGCCTACAGAGCCATCCGCCAGACAGGAGCCGCTAGAGCCGTCAGCCAGACAGGAGCCGCTAGAGCCGCCCGCCAGACAGGATCTGCCAGAGCCGCCAACCAGACAGGATCTGCCAGAGCCGCCAACCAGACAGGATCTGCCAGAGCCGCCAACCAGACAGGATCTGCCAGAGCCGCCAGAGAGCCATGAGCAGCCAGAGCCGTCAGAGAGCCATGAGCAGCCAGAGCCGTCAGAGAGCCATGAGCAGCCAGAGCCGTCAGAGAGCCATGAGCAGCCAGAGCCGTCAGAGAGCCATGAGCGTAGAGAGCCGTCAGCCTGCCATGAGCGTAGAGAGCCGTCAGTCTGCCATGAGCGTCGAGAGCCGTCAGCCTGCATGGACCTGCCAGAGCCGTCCAGCCAGGACCTGCCAGAGCCGTCCAAACAGGACCTGCCAGAGTCCTTCAGCCGGGATCTGCCCCTTGTCCCGGTGTTGCCCCTTGTCCCGGTGCTGCCCCTTGTCCCGGTGCTGCCCCTTGTCCCGGTGCTGCCCCTTGTCCCGGTGCTGCCCTTTATTCCGGTGCTGGTCCTTATCCTGGTGCTGCCCCTTGTTCTGGTGCTGCCCCTTGTCCCGGTGCTACCCCTTGTCCCGGTGCTGCCCCTTGTCCCGGTGCTAGCTGTTTATTTAGGGGAAGGTAGTGTTAGGGTGGTCATTAGAAGGGGTAGACAGAAGAGGGGAGTGACTATGGTGGTATGGGGACAGCGTCCTGAGCCGGAACCACCACCGTGGTCAACTGCCCACCCGGACCCTCCCCTGGACTTTGTGCTGGTGCGCCCGGCGTGCGCACCTTGAGGGGGGAGTACTGTAACAGTCCTGACCTGTTTTATGTTGTTTTTATGTGTTTATGGTCAGGGCATGTGTTTTGGGTGGGCAGTCTATGTTATCTGTTTCTATGTTGGTTTTGGGTTACCTGGTATGGCTCTTGATTAGAGGCAGGTGGTTTGCATTTTCCTCTAATCAAGAGTCATATTTAGGTAGGGCATTCTCACTGTTTGTTTGTGGGTGATTGTCTCCTGTGATGTCTTTCGTCGTT
The DNA here is from genome assembly GCF_029448725.1 of Salvelinus fontinalis. NCBI lineage: Eukaryota > Metazoa > Chordata > Actinopteri > Salmoniformes > Salmonidae > Salvelinus > Salvelinus fontinalis. The sequence goes on from NC_074689.1 coordinate 29,090,030, forward strand.
GTCGATGTGTTTTTCACTTACGGGACTGTTTGGCTGTTCGTGTGTTTCGATGTAACGTTCCTGTCCGTGAGTTTACGTTTATGTATGTGAGTTTATGTTCAGGTTCCGTTCTACGTCGTTTTGTTATTTTGTAGTTTTGAAAGTGTTTTGTTTTGTTTCGTGTTACCATCTTCATCGTTGTTAATAAATAAAGATGGCATATTTCCCTGAACCCGCATTTTGGTCAGAAGATCCTTCTCTCCTCACCTCATCTGAGGATGAGGAAAGCGACAGCCTTAACAGAGTGTCTGTGTGGTGTCAATATGCATGTGTGTTTTTTTGTGTGTGAGCGTATGTAGTGTGTGTGTTGGAGTGTCAGTGTAGTATGTGTCAGTCTGTGCACAAAGCCAGTGCAAGAGAGTCCGTGTAAATGAGAATAAAAAGACAGCAGCTGGCGAAGCGCTCCAGAAGACAGCTCTACCATGATGATAACGTGTCCAAGTAATTTCTCAGATTACGAAGTCATTTCATCTCACAGACTGAGTGGAACTGTTCACGGAGACAATCTGCAATCTGAATTTTTCATTTTCTCCCTTTCAATCAGTCTGTGTGTCGGGAGAATTGATTGTGTGTGTGTGTGTGTGTGTGTCAGTCATTCTTCATCAGTCAGACCACAGCTTAGGTAAATGGTTTGTTTCTGGTGAACACTAGCTCATCACATGTATCACATGCTTATCTGACTGTCCATCACAAAAGTCCAAGCTGCGAAATACAGATTTGAAAAAGGTAAGGGTTTGTTTTTAGTGCTATAATCCTGTACAGTATACATACATGTACTACAGTATACATACATGTACTACAGTGTACATACATAGACTTAGTATATACAACTTTTTGAACACCTGTTCTTTCCATGATGTAGGCCGACCAGGTGAATTATATTCTTTATTGATGCCACTTGTTAAATCCAATTCAAATCAGTGTAGATGAAGGGGAAGAGAATGATTTTTAAGCCTCAAAACTACTGAGACATGGATTGTGTATGTGTGCCAGAGGGTGAATGGGCAAGACAAAATGTTTAAGTGCCTTTGAACAGGGTATGGTAGTAGGCGCACTGGTTTGTGTCAAGAACTGCAATGCTGCTGGGTTGACGTTCAACAGCTTCCTGTGTGAATCAAGAACGATACACCACCCAAAGGACATCCAGCCAACTTGACAATTCGCCAGCAGCATACCACCCTGCATACCACTGCTGGTTTGCTTTGAAGCTAAGCAGGGTTGGTCCTGGTCAGTCCATGGATTGGAGACCAGATGCTGCTGGAAGTGGTGTTGGAGGGCCAGTAGGAGGCACTCTTTCCTCTGGTCTAAAAAAAATATCCCAATGCCCCAGGGCAGTGATACACACTGCCCTGTGTAGGGTGCCGTCTCTCAGATGGGACGTTAGACGGGTGTCCTGACTCTGAGGTCATTAAAAGATCCCATGGCACTTATCGTAAGAGTAGGGGTGTTAACCCCGGTGTTAACCCCGGTGTTCTGGCTACATTCCCAATCTGACCCTCATGCCATCACTGTCACGGATTTCTAAATTAGAACCCAGAAGCAGACCAGGACAAGGAGAGTAGGAGGAAGGTGAGTATTTATTTACAAGTTTAAACGTAGAGGTAGAATGATCCAGGTGGCGGAGCGGGCAGCGGAGGTGAGTTGATGGGAGTGAATAGGCAGATCCAAGGGAGTAACAGAAGCCACCGACGACCAGGCAGGGATGGGGTGAGTGTTCCGGGTGAATGACTGTAGACAGAACAAACGGAGGTAAGTTCAAGGCAAGCAAGACGTACAAAACAACAAAACAAACTCTATCAAACTGGAGGCTGATACGCTGGCACAACATACTGTTCATGGCTAACGATCCGGCAGGGAATGGATGTCAGGTCAGAGCTTATGAAGTGGAGGGGTGATGATCAGGACCAGGTGTGCAGATAGCTGATGGGATACAGGTGCGGGTAATCAGAGATCTCCCAACTAGCTACGTCGCCCGGCAACCAGACAGGGTGCGTTCCAGGACACCGGAAAAACACTCCAGGACAGAACACAGGCAAAAACAGACTCAGGAAGCGGGATTCGTGACAGTACCCCCCCCCTCCGACGAACGCCACCGGGCGGACTACCCGGAGCGCCAGGGTGGAGGCGGTAGAAGCCACGAAGCAGGTCAGCATCAAGGATCTGACGCCGAGGAATCCAACTCCTCTCCTCTGGGCCATATCCTTCCCACTCCACGAGATACTGGAACCCTCGACCCCGCCGTCTGGAGTACATGATGCGGCGCACCGTGTAGGCAGGACCACCTCCAATCATCCGAGGAGGAGGAGGACGAGGAGGGGGCAACCCCGTGACAAAGTCCAGAGCCAGATGCGACCAAGGTCGCCGGGGAATAGGTAGGGGGTGAAGAAGCCCAGAGCTGGGCCGATTGGTACTCTTATTCTGCGCACAAACAGGACAAGCGGCAACAAACCTCCGGGTATCTTCTCCCATGGCAGGCCACCAAAATCGTCTGCGCAGTAGCGCCATAGTCCGAGCAACGCCAGGGTGACAAGCTATCTTGCTGGCGTGGGACCACTGAAGGACAGCAGAACGGACCGACTCAGGCACGATCAACCAACCGGGTGGACCGTTACCGGAGCTGGGCTGCGTCCGAAGGGCTGCCATCACATCCTCCTCAATCCTCCATGTAACGGCTCCCACGACAAAGTTCTGGGGAAGAATCGTCTCAGTCTTGGCCCCACTCTCCTCCGTCTTGGAGAACATCCGGGACAAGGCGTCCGCCTTGCCGTTCCTCGACCCAGGTCGGAACGTCAGGGAAAAATTGAAGCGTTCAAAAAACAAAGCCCACCTGGCCTGACGGGAGTTGAGACGTCTAGCCGATTGCACGTAAGCCAGATTCTTGTGGTCAGTCCAGACCACAAACGGTTGCTCCGCACCCTCCAACCAATGGTGCCACTCCAAGGCAAGCTTCTCAGCGAGAAGCTCCCGGTTACCCACATCGTAGTTTCTCTCAGCTGGTGAAAGACGACAAGAGTAGAAGGCGCAGGGATGGAGTTTACCGTCAGTGGAGCTACGCTGGGACAGGATGGCGCCCACCCCCACATCAGACGCGCCCACCGCTGTTGAGCAAACTGCGGGAAGTGTCAGGTTGAGAGAGAATCGGGGCGTTGGTGAATCGGCTCTTCAAGTTCAGAAATGCTCGGTCTGCCTCAGGAGTCCAACAGAAAGTTCTGGTGCAAGACGTCAGGGCAGTTAAAGGGGCGGCCACCCGGCTGTAATCACGGATAAACCTCCGATAGAAGTTCGCAAACCCCAGGAATCTCTGGAGCTGCAATCTCGTACCGGGCTGGGCCCAATCCCGAACCGCCCGAACCTTCTCTTGGTCCATCTTGATCTCACCCCTGGAGATGATGTACCCAAGGAAGGATGTAGTGTGGGCGTGAAAATCACACTTCTCTGCCTTCACAAACAGACGGTTCTCCAATAACCGCTGCAGGACCTGCTTGACATGCTGGATGTGGCTGGAAAGCTCCTTTGAGAAGATAAGGATGTCATCCAGGTAAACGAACACAAACAGACCGATCATATCCCTCAGCACGTCATTCACCAAACTTTGGAACACTGCTGGAGCGTTGGTAAGTCCAAACGGCATCACCTGGTACTTGAAATGTCCCATAGGTGTATTGAACCCAGTCAACCACTCGTCCCCCTCTCTGAGCCGAACCAGATGATACGCATTGCGTAGATCAAGCTTCGTAAACACAGTAGCACCCTGTAAAGAGTCGAAAGCGGAGCTCATCAAGGGCAGGGGGTACTTGTTCTTAACCGTAATATCATTCAACCCCCGATAATCAATACACGGTCGAAGAGAGCCATCCTTCTTACTCACAAAAAATAATCCAGCTCCCAGGGGTGAGGACAAGGGACGAATGAGACCTGCAGCTAGAGACTCCTTTATGTAGGTCTCCAGGGCTTCCCGCTCAGGTCGAGAGATACTGTATAACCGTCCCTTGGGAAAGGCAGCTCCAGGGAACAGATTAATCGCACAATCATAAGGTCGGTGGGGAGGAAGTGACAGAGCCTTCTGCTTACTGAACACTTCACCCAAATCGTGATAGGTTTCTGGAACCAGGGACAAATCAGGGGGAGCAGACTCACTGACCTGACTGGAAACAGCATGAGAACAGGCAGTCCTAAGGCAGTTAGCATGACACTCAATGCTCCAACTTGTTACCTTACCAGTCACCCAATCAAACGAGGGATTGTGTTCTCTCAGCCAGGGGTAACCAAGAACCAGAGGAACATGGGGCGAAGGCAGAATGAAGAAGGAGAGAACCTCAATGATTCCCCGACAACAACATCTTAACCGGTTCAGTCCTCATAGTGATCCGTGCCAGACTACTGCCGTTCAGAGTGGTTGCTTCAATGGCTTCCGGCAATTGCTCCTTGGAAAGCCCCAGCTGTTCCACCAAGTCGGCATCAATAAAGCTGCCATCGGCACCTGAATCGATAAAAGCGCTCATCGCTAAACTCCGATTCATGAGGGTCGCAGGAAAACGGGGTCTGACAGGGTTCTTGGGAGGTTGAAACTGGCTCGCTAAAAGTCCTCCCAAACTTAGCGAGCCGGGCCGTTTAACGGGCGCTGAGGACAAGCGGAGATGTAATGTCCCGAGCTACCACAGTAGAGGCAGCTGTTGGTCTCACGTCTACGTTGGCGCTCCTCCTTAGTTAACCCGTGCCGTGTTCCGGGTGAATGACTGTAGACAGAACAAACGGAGGTAAGTTCAAGGCAAGCAAGACGTACAAAACAACAAAACAAACTCTATCAAACTGGAGGCTGATACGCTGGCACAACATACTGTTCATGGCTAACGATCCGGCAGGGAATGGATGTCAGGTCAGAGCTTATGAAGTGGAGGGGTGATGATCAGGACCAGGTGTGCAGATAGCTGATGGGATACAGGTGCGGGTAATCAGAGATCTCCCAACTAGCTACGTCGCCCGGCAACCAGACAGGGTGCGTTCCAGGACACCGGAAAAACACTCCAGGACAGAACACAGGCAAAAACCGACTCAGGAAGCGGGATTCGTGACAGTACCCCCCCCCCTCCGACGAACGCCACCGGGCGGACTACCCGGAGCGCCAGGGTGGAGGCGGTAGAAGCCACGAAGCAGGTCAGCATCAAGGATCTGACGCCGAGGAATCCAACTCCTCTCCTCTGGGCCATATCCTTCCCACTCCACGAGATACTGGAACCCTCGACCCCGCCGTCTGGAGTACATGATGCGGCGCACCGTGTAGGCAGGACCACCTCCAATCATCCGAGGAGGAGGAGGACGAGGAGGGGGCAACCCCGTGACAAAGTCCAGAGCCAGATGCGACCAAGGTCGCCGGGGAATAGGTAGGGGGTGAAGAAGCCCAGAGCTGGGCCGATTGGTACTCTTATTCTGCGCACAAACAGGACAAGCGGCAACAAACCTCCGGGTATCTTCTCCCATGGCAGGCCACCAAAATCGTCTGCGCAGTAGCGCCATAGTCCGAGCAACGCCAGGGTGACAAGCTATCTTGCTGGCGTGGGACCACTGAAGGACAGCAGAACGGACCGACTCAGGCACGATCAACCAACCGGGTGGACCGTTACCGGAGCTGGGCTGCGTCCGAAGGGCTGCCATCACATCCTCCTCAATCCTCCATGTAACGGCTCCCACGACAAAGTTCTGGGGAAGAATCGTCTCAGTCTTGGCCCCACTCTCCTCCGTCTTGGAGAACATCCGGGACAAGGCGTCCGCCTTGCCGTTCCTCGACCCAGGTCGGAACGTCAGGGAAAAATTGAAGCGTTCAAAAAACAAAGCCCACCTGGCCTGACGGGAGTTGAGACGTCTAGCCGATTGCACGTAAGCCAGATTCTTGTGGTCAGTCCAGACCACAAACGGTTGCTCCGCACCCTCCAACCAATGGTGCCACTCCAAGGCAAGCTTCTCAGCGAGAAGCTCCCGGTTACCCACATCGTAGTTTCTCTCAGCTGGTGAAAGACGACAAGAGTAGAAGGCGCAGGGATGGAGTTTACCGTCAGTGGAGCTACGCTGGGACAGGATGGCGCCCACCCCCACATCAGACGCGCCCACCGCTGTTGAGCAAACTGCGGGAAGTGTCAGGTTGAGAGAGAATCGGGGCGTTGGTGAATCGGCTCTTCAAGTTCAGAAATGCTCGGTCTGCCTCAGGAGTCCAACAGAAAGTTCTGGTGCAAGACGTCAGGGCAGTTAAAGGGGCGGCCACCCGGCTGTAATCACGGATAAACCTCCGATAGAAGTTCGCAAACCCCAGGAATCTCTGGAGCTGCAATCTCGTACCGGGCTGGGCCCAATCCCGAACCGCCCGAACCTTCTCTTGGTCCATCTTGATCTCACCCCTGGAGATGATGTACCCAAGGAAGGATGTAGTGTGGGCGTAAAAATCACACTTCTCTGCCTTCACAAACAGACGGTTCTCCAATAACCGCTGCAGGACCTGCTTGACATGCTGGATGTGGCTGGAAAGCTCCTTTGAGAAGATAAGGATGTCATCCAGGTAAACGAACACAAACAGACCGATCATATCCCTCAGCACGTCATTCACCAAACTTTGGAACACTGCTGGAGCGTTGGTAAGTCCAAACGGCATCACCTGGTACTTGAAATGTCCCATAGGTGTATTGAACCCAGTCAACCACTCGTCCCCCTCTCTGAGCCGAACCAGATGATACGCATTGCGTAGATCAAGCTTCGTAAACACAGTAGCACCCTGTAAAGAGTCGAAAGCGGAGCTCATCAAGGGCAGGGGGTACTTGTTCTTAACCGTAATATCATTCAACCCCCGATAATCAATACACGGTCGAAGAGAGCCATCCTTCTTACTCACAAAAAATAATCCAGCTCCCAGGGGTGAGGACAAGGGACGAATGAGACCTGCAGCTAGAGACTCCTTTATGTAGGTCTCCAGGGCTTCCCGCTCAGGTCGAGAGATACTGTATAACCGTCCCTTGGGAAAGGCAGCTCCAGGGAACAGATTAATCGCACAATCATAAGGTCGGTGGGGAGGAAGTGACAGAGCCTTCTGCTTACTGAACACTTCACCCAAATCGTGATAGGTTTCTGGAACCAGGGACAAATCAGGGGGAGCAGACTCACTGACCTGACTGGAAACAGCATGAGAACAGGCAGTCCTAAGGCAGTTAGCATGACACTCAATGCTCCAACTTGTTACCTTACCCGTCACCCAATCAAACGAGGGATTGTGTTCTCTCAGCCAGGGGTAACCAAGAACCAGAGGAACATGGGGCGAAGGCAGAATGAAGAAGGAGAGAACCTCAATGATTCCCCGACAACAACATCTTAACCGGTTCAGTCCTCATAGTGATCCGTGCCAGACTACTGCCGTTCAGAGTGGTTGCTTCAATGGCTTCCGGCAATTGCTCCTTGGAAAGCCCCAGCTGTTCCACCAAGTCGGCATCAATAAAGCTGCCATCGGCACCTGAATCGATAAAAGCGCTCATCGCTAAACTCCGATTCATGAGGGTCGCAGGAAAACGGGGTCTGACAGGGTTCTTGGGAGGTTGAAACTGGCTCGCTAAAAGTCCTCCCAAACTTAGCGAGCCGGGCCGTTTAACGGGCGCTGAGGACAAGCGGAGATGTAATGTCCCGAGCTACCACAGTAGAGGCAGCTGTTGGTCTCACGTCTACGTTGGCGCTCCTCCTTAGTTAACCCGTGCCGTGTTCCGGGTGAATGACTGTAGACAGAACAAACGGAGGTAAGTTCAAGGCAAGCAAGACGTACAAAACAACAAAACAAACTCTATCAAACTGGAGGCTGATACGCTGGCACAACATACTGTTCATGGCTAACGATCCGGCAGGGAATGGATGTCAGGTCAGAGCTTATGAAGTGGAGGGGTGATGATCAGGACCAGGTGTGCAGATAGCTGATGGGATACAGGTGCGGGTAATCAGAGATCTCCCAACTAGCTACGTCGCCCGGCAACCAGACAGGGTGCGTTCCAGGACACCGGAAAAACACTCCAGGACAGAACACAGGCAAAAACCGACTCAGGAAGCGGGATTCGTGACAGTACCCCCCCCCTCCGACGAACGCCACCGGGCGGACTACCCGGAGCGCCAGGGTGGAGGCGGTAGAAGCCACGAAGCAGGTCAGCATCAAGGATCTGACGCCGAGGAATCCAACTCCTCTCCTCTGGGCCATATCCTTCCCACTCCACGAGATACTGGAACCCTCGACCCCGCCGTCTGGAGTACATGATGCGGCGCACCGTGTAGGCAGGACCACCTCCAATCATCCGAGGAGGAGGAGGACGAGGAGGGGGCAACCCCGTGACAAAGTCCAGAGCCAGATGCGACCAAGGTCGCCGGGGAATAGGTAGGGGGTGAAGAAGCCCAGAGCTGGGCCGATTGGTACTCTTATTCTGCGCACAAACAGGACAAGCGGCAACAAACCTCCGGGTATCTTCTCCCATGGCAGGCCACCAAAATCGTCTGCGCAGTAGCGCCATAGTCCGAGCAACGCCAGGGTGACAAGCTATCTTGCTGGCGTGGGACCACTGAAGGACAGCAGAACGGACCGACTCAGGCACGATCAACCAACCGGGTGGACCGTTACCGGAGCTGGGCTGCGTCCGAAGGGCTGCCATCACATCCTCCTCAATCCTCCATGTAACGGCTCCCACGACAAAGTTCTGGGGAAGAATCGTCTCAGTCTTGGCCCCACTCTCCTCCGTCTTGGAGAACATCCGGGACAAGGCGTCCGCCTTGCCGTTCCTCGACCCAGGTCGGAACGTCAGGGAAAAATTGAAGCGTTCAAAAAACAAAGCCCACCTGGCCTGACGGGAGTTGAGACGTCTAGCCGATTGCACGTAAGCCAGATTCTTGTGGTCAGTCCAGACCACAAACGGTTGCTCCGCACCCTCCAACCAATGGTGCCACTCCAAGGCAAGCTTCTCAGCGAGAAGCTCCCGGTTACCCACATCGTAGTTTCTCTCAGCTGGTGAAAGACGACAAGAGTAGAAGGCGCAGGGATGGAGTTTACCGTCAGTGGAGCTACGCTGGGACAGGATGGCGCCCACCCCCACATCAGACGCGCCCACCGCTGTTGAGCAAACTGCGGGAAGTGTCAGGTTGAGAGAGAATCGGGGCGTTGGTGAATCGGCTCTTCAAGTTCAGAAATGCTCGGTCTGCCTCAGGAGTCCAACAGAAAGTTCTGGTGCAAGACGTCAGGGCAGTTAAAGGGGCGGCCACCCGGCTGTAATCACGGATAAACCTCCGATAGAAGTTCGCAAACCCCAGGAATCTCTGGAGCTGCAATCTCGTACCGGGCTGGGCCCAATCCCGAACCGCCCGAACCTTCTCTTGGTCCATCTTGATCTCACCCCTGGAGATGATGTACCCAAGGAAGGATGTAGTGTGGGCGTGAAAATCACACTTCTCTGCCTTCACAAACAGACGGTTCTCCAATAACCGCTGCAGGACCTGCTTGACATGCTGGATGTGGCTGGAAAGCTCCTTTGAGAAGATAAGGATGTCATCCAGGTAAACGAACACAAACAGACCGATCATATCCCTCAGCACGTCATTCACCAAACTTTGGAACACTGCTGGAGCGTTGGTAAGTCCAAACGGCATCACCTGGTACTTGAAATGTCCCATAGGTGTATTGAACCCAGTCAACCACTCGTCCCCCTCTCTGAGCCGAACCAGATGATACGCATTGCGTAGATCAAGCTTCGTAAACACAGTAGCACCCTGTAAAGAGTCGAAAGCGGAGCTCATCAAGGGCAGGGGGTACTTGTTCTTAACCGTAATATCATTCAACCCCCGATAATCAATACACGGTCGAAGAGAGCCATCCTTCTTACTCACAAAAAATAATCCAGCTCCCAGGGGTGAGGACAAGGGACGAATGAGACCTGCAGCTAGAGACTCCTTTATGTAGGTCTCCAGGGCTTCCCGCTCAGGTCGAGAGATACTGTATAACCGTCCCTTGGGAAAGGCAGCTCCAGGGAACAGATTAATCGCACAATCATAAGGTCGGTGGGGAGGAAGTGACAGAGCCTTCTGCTTACTGAACACTTCACCCAAATCGTGATAGGTTTCTGGAACCAGGGACAAATCAGGGGGAGCAGACTCACTGACCTGACTGGAAACAGCATGAGAACAGGCAGTCCTAAGGCAGTTAGCATGACACTCAATGCTCCAACTTGTTACCTTACCCGTCACCCAATCAAACGAGGGATTGTGTTCTCTCAGCCAGGGGTAACCAAGAACCAGAGGAACATGGGGCGAAGGCAGAATGAAGAAGGAGAGAACCTCAATGATTCCCCGACAACAACATCTTAACCGGTTCAGTCCTCATAGTGATCCGTGCCAGACTACTGCCGTTCAGAGTGGTTGCTTCAATGGCTTCCGGCAATTGCTCCTTGGAAAGCCCCAGCTGTTCCACCAAGTCGGCATCAATAAAGCTGCCATCGGCACCTGAATCGATAAAAGCGCTCATCGCTAAACTCCGATTCATGAGGGTCGCAGGAAAACGGGGTCTGACAGGGTTCTTGGGAGGTTGAAACTGGCTCGCTAAAAGTCCTCCCAAACTTAGCGAGCCGGGCCGTTTAACGGGCGCTGAGGACAAGCGGAGATGTAATGTCCCGAGCTACCACAGTAGAGGCAGCTGTTGGTCTCACGTCTACGTTGGCGCTCCTCCTTAGTTAACCCGTGCCGTGTTCCGGGTGAATGACTGTAGACAGAACAAACGGAGGTAAGTTCAAGGCAAGCAAGACGTACAAAACAACAAAACAAACTCTATCAAACTGGAGGCTGATACGCTGGCACAACATACTGTTCATGGCTAACGATCCGGCAGGGAATGGATGTCAGGTCAGAGCTTATGAAGTGGAGGGGTGATGATCAGGACCAGGTGTGCAGATAGCTGATGGGATACAGGTGCGGGTAATCAGAGATCTCCCAACTAGCTACGTCGCCCGGCAACCAGACAGGGTGCGTTCCAGGACACCGGAAAAACACTCCAGGACAGAACACAGGCAAAAACAGACTCAGGAAGCGGGATTCGTGACAATCACGGTCACCTAATAATCCCAGGTTACAATTGGTTCATTCATCCCCCTCCTCTCCCCTGTAACTATTCCCCAAGTTGCTGTAAATGAGAACGTGTTCTCAGTCAACTTACCTGGTAAAATACCGGATAAATAAAAAATTAAAATAAACTTTTAAAAGCATTGGAGTCAACATGAGCCAGCATCTATGTGTACATACAGATACTACATTGTAAATACATACAGTGAATTGAGAAAGTATTCAGACCCCTTGACCTTTTCCACGTTTTGTTATGTTACAGCCTAATTCTAAAATTGATTAAAATGTCCCCCTTCCTCAAGCTACACACAATACTCCATAATGACAAAGCAAGAACAGGTTTTTGAAATGTTTGCACATTTATAAAAAATAAACAGAAATCTCACATTTACATAATTATTCAGACCCTTTACTCAGCACCTTTGGCAGCGATTACAGACTCAAGTCTTCTTGGGTATGACGCTACAAGCTTGGCACACCTGTATTTGGGGAGTTTCTCCCATTCTTCTCTGCAAATCCTCGCCATCTCTGTCAGGTTGGATGGGGAGTGCAGCTATATTCAGGTCTCTCCAGAGATGTTAGATTTGGTTCAAGTCTGGGCTCTGGCTGGGCCTCAGGGACATTGAGACTTGTCCCAAAGCTACTCCTGCATTGTCTTGGCTCTGTGCTTACGGTCATTGTCCTGTTGGAAGGTGAACCTTCACCCCAGGCTGAGGTCATGAGCGCTCTGGAACAGGTTATCAAGGATCTCCCTGTAGTCGCTCCGTTCATCTTTCCCACAATCCTGACTAGTCTCCTACTCACTGCCGCTGAAAAACATCCCCACAGCATGATGCTGCCACAACCATGCTTCGCCGTAGGGATGGTGCCAGGTTTCCTCCAGACATGACATTTGGCATTCAAGTCAAAGAGTTTAATCTTGGTTTCATCAGACCAGAGAATCTTGTTTATCATGGTCAGAGTCCTTTAGGCGCCTTTTGGGAAACTCCAAGCAGGCTGTCATGTGCCTTTTACTGAAGAGTGGCTTCCATCTGGCCACTACCATAAAGGCCTGATTGGTGGAGTGCTGTAGAGATGGGAGAACGTTCCAGAAGGACAACCAGCTCCACAGAGGAACTCCGGAGCTCTGTCAGAGCATCGGGTTCTTGGTCACCTCCCTGACCAAGGCCCTTCTCCTCCGATTACTCAGTTTGGCCAGGAGGCCAGCTCTAGGAAGAGTCGTGGTGGTTCCAAACGTCTTCCATTTAAGAATGATGGAGGCCACTGTGCTCTTGGGGAACTTCAATGCTGCAGATATTTTTTGGTACCCTTCCCCAGGTCTGTGCCGACACAATCCTTTCTCAGAGCTCTAGGAACACTTTGACCTCATGAGGGGGAGTATTTATTTTATATAGTCTATAGTCTATCCTGATCAAAGATAATACATAGAGAATCAACATTTACATTGATAAAAGATAAATATAAAGTCCCCCTGGATCACACCATCCATTTCTGTCTCAAACAGAAACTATGATCATCCTCTACAGCCATAATACTGTAGTAGATGTGGACGGGCAACACTTCCCCTGTTATTGTTGCTGAGCTGAGGAGCGTTTACGCAGCATGGTAAAACAAATGTGTAGTACATAATGTGTTGTTCTATCGTGCGCGCAATGATGTCAGCGGGGAAAAACTGTTTGTTTTTTACAGTAACTTTTGTTGTTGTAATATCGCAAATGGACATGGCAGTTTCACCATTAAGGATTCCAGCTTTAAGTAGAAATGACTGGATGGTCATGCAGGGGGATGTTTCCTTTTGATGAGTCAAGTACATGGTGATAAGGCACAGTGGCGTTTTAGGACAAGCAGTAATCCCCCCACAACGTTACATGGATAGCTGTTGGCGTGCTCTGCTCTACCACTGAAACGCTCAAAGAGCGGTGTGGGTGCAGAGTCGGCAGCAGTAGGCGGAGATTTTCAGTGTCAGCAGCATGGCAGTAAAGAGAGGAAGAGAAAGGCAGGGAGGAGAATTTCAATTAGGTTTCCCCCTACCATCAAAGAAGCTCAGAGCCTTCTTTTTGGAAAGCCAGAATAAATGTATCTAACTTTTCTTGGCTTTTCTTGGAACTGTGAACATGTCACCCAGTACAGGCAAGCGAACATTATAACTATCTATCTAACTAATCACCTAACTAACAGGGTGATGGGCATTGTCGGTGTGAGAAGGAAGTGGGGGAAAGATATTTTGTTGCGTGAGAAGGGGAGACAGTTGATTTATCAATAGAATCTATGATTTAAGCGGGAGGGAAGGGCAAAGCTTGAGCGAGAGAGAAAGAAGGAGGGATGAAGGGATGAGAGACGTCAGCCGTGAAGGAAACCTCAGCATGTCTCCAGGGTGGGAATTATCATACAACAACAAAACAAACAGGCGATTGATAGGACAGAGGCGGATGCAAGATGTTTCACACATCTTACGGAGAAAGAAGCTAATGAGGAAACTGCTGATGACCCAGGACTCTCTTATTCCCAGGCCCTGCCGCAACAAGATCTCTCCACTCATCTCAGAGTTGAAGCAGGTGTGCAGCAGATGGAACCGCAGCCAAGAGCACCGCGATTACCCAAAATAAGATTGCTTCTCTTCTCCCACAAGGGGCTCGTAAATGTTGACATGTTTAATCCGGGCAGGTGTGGCGCATCGTCGCATACCCCCGACCTGTCACACATCTCAATACCCCATCCTCGCCAGAGAGAGACATTTTTCCGACATGTTTAATACTGCCGGGGGTCCTGGTAGTGGGACCGGTGGTAGATAAATAACCTGTGGGCAGAGAAAGGAAAGGATGGGCTTCCACTCTGTCACACTTGGGTCTCGTAAACACTGGCCATGTTCAATACTAGCAGGTTCCCCGTTCAAATCAGGCCTGGTGATAAATAGTGATGACAGAGGACCTGGAGTGGAGAAATAAAATATTATATAGTTTCTTTTAGTGCCGGCCAGGTGTGCCAGGACAGAACTGTATGGTAAATCCAGACACTGGTGGAATTCAAGATCGGCTCTCAGTTAACTGGGGGGACGACAACACTCAATGCTCAACAGTGGCAGGTGTTCCGTGAGAATGAGTATGTCATAAATAACGAAGCAGAAAACTAAATCAGGTCCCAGTCGTCCAGCTCAAAATTGTGTCGAAACGACGATTGTTGCAAAAATCAGTGGACAGCTTTGGTTGTACTGGTTATCTTATTAGGTAAATCGGCACTAAAGCACTAATAGTACCAAAGGACCAGAGTACTTTTTTTGCAAACCTAACCAAATACCCAACTCAGCAGTCGCTATCGTGACAACTGCATAATGACTGGCTATTAGCATTAGCAATTAGCTATTAATGTTAACTCTGAGCTAGCTATACCCTTCAGGGTGAGTGTAGAATTACAACAGGGCCATATAAAAGGCCATCGCAGTAGGTGTGAGCATTAGGTCGACCTTCATTTTACATCAGCAATGCCAACATTCCAGGCCAAGGCAGAGATGGTCCAGAACTCAACTAGATGCAGAACACCGTCTAATACTCTACTTAAAGCTGGAATCCATAGAGGTGAAACTGCCACGTCTGTTTGCGATATTACAACAAATACCTTACTTCAAACAACAAAATGAGTCCCCCCATGACACCACTGCACGTGCGATAGAACAGCAGAGTATTAACTAGGATGTTTTTTACCACAACGCCGGGCGTTCATTTCCTCAAAACAACGCCGGGCGTTCATTTCCTCAAAACAACGCCGGGCGTTCATTTCCTCAAAACAACGCCGGGCGTTCATTTCCTCAAAACAACGCCGGGCGTTCATTTCCTCAAAACAACGCCGGGCGTTCATTTCCTCAAAACAACGCCGGGCGTTCATTTCCTCAAAACAACGCCGGGCGTTCATTTCCTCAAAACAATGTCGGGCGTTCATTTCCTCAAAACAACGCCGGGCGTTCATTTCCTCAAAACAACACCGGGCGTTCATTTCCTCAAAACAACGCCGGGCGTTCATTTCCTCAAAACAACGCCGGGCGTTCATTTCCTCAAAACAACGCCGGGCGTTCATTTCCTCAAAACAACGCTGGGCGTTAATTTCCTCAAAACAACGATAAGAACAAATGCACAGATCTCATCTTTAAGGAAAAATTATAGTCTTGCCTCCCTTTTGATCTTTGCACTTACAAAAACGACCAATACCAGTGCCAAATCTGGAGTTCACGGCAAACTATACGTCATATCTAACCTTTCGGTTCATGCGAGATTGCCAATTCAACTGGGGATAGCGTGTGCCCAGGTGAGGGGGTCTCTCGGGATAGTGTGTGTGTGTCATGGCGAGCAGGTGTCATGACAGTGAATCATGTCCAGAGCCCCACTGAAGAAGATCCTTGAACTAATGAACAGGAAAGCGGTAGGAAAAGCAGAGGAGAGAAAGGAAAGGGGGGGTGAAACAGAGGGAGTGGGGTGGAATTACAGTAACACTTGATATGCTGCAGAGTTCTGGCTGTTTGATTTAATAAAGACATTTGTTATTCTTCAAAGTCAACAGACCCTGAGTGATATACAGAGAGCTTCATGGTTATTTATGACTAACTCTTGACAGGTGGAGTCTGGCTGAGGACTGGAGGAATTAAAGGATAACAAAATAAAAGGTTTCCAGAAATCCCGGAGATAAGAGCCACGGCGGGACACCCCTCTGCAACCTTTGACCTACGAGCCTTGATCTTCAAGGTTTTTTTTCATTTCGGAGATCCTGTTTGGCATGCTGGAACAGTTGTGTGTTCTAAACACACTTGAGGGACGAGAGGAAAAAAAGAAAGCCTTACATCTCAATCGTCGACTTCTCCACGCAAATCACCTCAAAGGGTTTTTCGCAGAAGCAGAGGGACTTTGTAAATTCCTCAAGATTACACGCTGTAGAGACATGTTGGCTCGCCGGCTGTGTGGAACTTTTCAGAGGCAGAATGTGTGTGCTTGTGCATACAGTAAGTGTATATGTGTTTAAGAGGGAAAGGGAACTAATGAATGCAAGTGAGGCATATTGTTTTTTAAGTATTGATGCGATGTTCCTGTGCTTGAGATCTGGAGACGGGTGAGGAAGGAGAAGCTATTTTGCCTGATGAGTGATTGTCTTTGTGGGCAATGCTGAGGTTAGCCGGTTCAAATCCAGGATAGGGATAATTCTCAATAGAGACAGAGATACAGTTGAGAACAACATGGTTGGGTACTAACATAACCGGAGATATGCAGGATAGCATTAGCATTTCTACACAAAGAGGCCGGGAGAAGTAGCCAACACAATAATACCAATCAAAGCCTTTCCAATACCCTTTTTGTCTGTAAGAACCCCCTTCGTACCCTACAGATGTAGGATCTTAATATGAGCCAGTAATAACCCTGTAACAGGAAATGTAAAGGGCCTTTTTGTACAGGATAGTACATTTTCTGTAAGGGAAAATCAAGTCTGACATTTCTAGATGGAAAATCCAAACTTTAGAAGCCTTTTTAAACCTCAAATACACTACACGTTGTGTTGCAGGAAAGTTCTCTTGCAACAGGGTGATCAAATTAAAGATCCTACATCTGTACCTGTACCATCTGCCACAGTGAACTATCTTTGCACCAGTATTTGGCATTCCCCTTCGACCTAAGGCCCCATTCTATTGGCTTTCTAATAGGGTTGCCATGGAAATGTACTGCCAGGTAAAGCAGCAGGCAGTTGATTACAGCCGCGCTCGGCTTCCATTTGAAAGGAACGTGGCTCCTTTTTTTCATCCTTTTTGAGAATCGATGAAGCGACAAGCTGATTCCTTTCCCCTGCTTCTCTCTCCCTGTCTTCCTTTCCTTACTCACTCTCCTTCTTGCCTTCTTTGGAGAACCGCCAACTTCTTTTCTCTTTTTTCTCCTGGCTAGCTCGGTCACTTAGCTCTTGTCTTGTCAGCCTAAACAATATGGAGAGTGTGGGTGGCCTGCACATGAAGAGTGTGGTAGTAAAAAGGGGAAAGGGAAAACAATTACCTGCCATTTTCTGAACCCCCCCCTAACAGTAAGGGGCAGGGCTTTTAAGCTTTGGGGTTGGTTGGGTGGTTTTGGCAGAGCGTAGCCATGAGGGTGAGCGACAGGCACAATGGAGAAACCTCCAGAGCCTTTACTGACTAAGGTTTCTCTCAGACAGCCTCTACCCCCTTCTCACTGTCCATTTCACTCTCTCCGTCTTTCCACGTCAAAGTCCCTCTTCATCAATCTTCTATTCTTTCTCCCTCTGACACACACACACGCTGACAACAGCACACGGTTGATGAACGACAGGAATATCTCATAAGCTGCTGAGCCAAATGCGATTCTCAAACTCCACAATAACGCTAAATTAGGAAAAGTAACTATTCTACCAGTCAACTACAGTTCCTATATCCATGTGTATTATGGGACTAGCTATCTCCGTGCAACTCTTGGAATGACTTCTGAAGTGGATGAGTCAGGTCAAAGTAGATTCACCTGGAATGCTTTTCCAACAGTCTTGAAGGAGTTCCCACATATGCTGAGCACTTGGCTGCTTGTCCTTCACTCTGACCTCAATTGGTCAGGTGAATCTACTTTGACCTCACCTTTGACCTCAATTGGGTTGAGGTGCGTTGGGTCATTGTCCTGTTGAAAAACAAATGATTGTCCCACTAAGCGCAAACCAGAAGGGAGGCGTATCGATGCAGAATGCTCTGATAGCCATGATAGCCAACAATAATTATTCTACAATGTAGAAAATAGTACAAATAAAAACGCTTGAGTAGGTGTCCAAACTTTTGACTGGTCCTGTATATTATTTCTTAATTCCATTTTTACTTTTAGAAGTGTGTATTGTTGTGAATTCTTAGATACTACTGCACTGTTGGAGCTAGGAACCACAAGCATTTCGCTACATCCGCTAAATATGTGTATGTGACCAATAAAATGTGATTTTGATTTGATTCATGTGTGGTGGGTTAGAGTGTGCATAGCGAATAAACTCTGTTAGGACAAGGGGCATCAGATGCACACCGCCTCTGACACCTCAGAGGTTTTCTAAGGCACATACTCTACACATGTTTTATTTATTTAACCAGGCAAGTCAGTTAAGAACAAGTTCTTATTTACAATGATGGCCTACCCCGGCCAAACCCTAACCTGGACGACGCTGGGCCAATTGTGCACCGCCCTATGGGACTCCCAATCATGGCCAGTTGTGATTCAGCCTGGAATCGAACCAGGGTCTGTAGTGACGCTTCTAGCACTGAGATGAAGTGCCTTAGACCGCTGCGCCACTCGGGAGCCTAAATGTGTACACAAACACTTAGGAGGAGCGGTGAGATGCAAGTCCGCGGGGAGCCTGTCACACCAAAACAGTGATAATTGGAAGCGCCAATTCTGGCTGGGATTTTTTTCCTTTTTTTCTCCCGAGCTCATTATGCAGAAGGTTTGTTCAATGTTTTCACTCCTTGGACAAGGTGAGAAATCCACTAAACGGAATCACCGGAGGACTCCCATCCAGAAATAAATGATTTGCATATGGCACCAACATATAAAAATTATTGAATCAATTCTACTTCCAAAACACTTAGTACTTTCACATGTGCACACACGCATATGCACACAACACCAGCACACACACACACTACACACGTACATTGTAATATTGTTGTATGGTGGTATTATACATGTTGTAGTGTAGATACGCGGTGATGTAATAATGTTATATGATGTCCTGTTTCATCTTTTGTTTTATGTGTGATGTAAGTTCCTTAATGTGTTTGGAACCCAAGAAGAGTGGTGATAATAACAAATACACATATACACACCATGAGGGGAATGGTGCGTGTAGAGAAAAAGCATTTTAAAAAGTTTGAGTTTGATCAATGAGCGGCCTGGGGCATGTTATGGAGGCCTTGGCGTGGAGGGCCAGCTGAGATGAGCAGCGAGGCCTTAAGACTTCACTGGCCTAATGATACGTGACATGGCAATGTAAACAGTGGGAGCGCTGCCCTCCGGAATCATTCCTCATACTTCACATCCCTTAAACATCGCCACTGGCCTTCCCTGACAAGGGAGTCCATAAGACAGGGCCTTTTGAAATTGTAATGCTATACGGCTCAAATCCCACACAGAGACAGAGATAGAGGTGGAGGAGCAATGCAGGGATAGATGGATGGACAGAGAAAAAGTAGAGAGTGGCGAGGAGAATGGGGGAGCAAGAATGACATTGATAGAGTATTTTGATTACTCACTACTGACCGATTTGGCAACAATATAGAAAATGATCCAGAAATCATGTTGTGGGTATATCCTTCAGTAACATTAGGCTCATATCTTGGCTCATTGGTTTCCCCACATATTGTGGGTGTGTTTTAGTGTTGTATGCACCACAGCTGTTGAGTTCACGGCATTCTCTCCCACGAGCTGTACTCGCACTTTGAGATGATTATCAGTTAAATTGGCAAATTAAATTGGGTCATTTTGGCAGCCCTCCCTCCCTAAAATCCACTTTGTTCTGGTTGGTGTCCTTGTTGGGTGTCGGGCTTGGCTGAGCAAACGTCTCCCACTAGCACACTGTCAGGTGCGGGGGGGGGGGGGGGGGGGGGGGGGATTTGGATCGATAAGAGATGGAGAAGTAGTTTGTGGCTGAGTATAAAAGCGTCCTATGAAATCTGTAATGCAGAGATCGGAGGTGAGAATCACGGAATCCAGACATTAAAACCGAATTCAAAAACCATTTATTTTTTATTTTTCTAAACCATGAACAGAATGCATTCGAGATTGGCAGGGGTGTCGAGCACCCCAAACGTCTGAGGGGGCACAATGTATGTATGGATAGCTGGGGGCTGGTCCGGAGTGGGCTACAACCCCAGTCAGGAAGGTGGAGAATTTAGCCTTTTTCAAACACTCGAAACAGCTTTTTCTTGCAATCTAGAACCATTAACATTATGCTTAATTTTACTTTTAAACATTTTAAATGACAAATTTTCTGTACATCTAAGTCTACCGCTTGAGTTGTCTGTATCCTCCTGACTGGTGGTTCTTAGTTTAAACAAACAAAATATTATTCTCTGCATCTGGGTAAAAGATTGAAAGGAATGTGAGTCTTATTCAGTACATTAATTTATTGCTTTCTTTTCCAAAGTCTACAAACGTTGCCAGCAGGCATGCCAGTTAAGATCGTTAGACAAGCTATCTATTCTAAACGTGACTGATAGCCTGGAATGGGAACCTATCTGGGCTAGCTAAAGCCAACTTCATAAAATTGCTAGTAGTATTACAGAGAAAGAAAATGATTTTCTTTAGGGGGAAACAACAAAATCTGAAGGCATGACGCCTCTGGTGATTCATATTTCCTGCAACTTTCTGAAGAGGCAATGAGACTTCCCCCTGTCTGTGTATGTTCGGTGCGCGAATCTACCACTTTGTAGACGTTAGCAATGACGCTAATGAAAAGAATTCTGGTCGATGGAAAGGCTTTCCCAAAAACCTTCTCAATAAATGTTTACTTTGTAGTTGACTATGCTTACCTGGCAGAATGATATCCTGATTATTTGCCACAATCCAATGGGTATTTGTTTTGCAAAACTCTCAACATCACGTACAGTACAGAAAAACACTAAACATCTTGCACTGGAATTAAAGGATAACTATACCAAAAAATAACCTACATTTCTCAAATGTTACCAGACATCAAAAGTGGTCTACTGATGTCGTTTAAGCATTGTTGTGGACTTAGAAAACAACTAAATTGGATGTTCTATGAAAAATAAGGTGGGGAAAATGGAAACTTGGAAAAACAATAACGGAGAGAAACAAAATTGAGGGGCGGGGGGCCGGCGGAATCAGGCAAAAAATGAAAACGATTTTATAGGGCCCTTGTATAATAGCAACGCATGTGTGAGAGAGTGAGCACATTATGGGCCTAGCCAAGCCCTAATGTTGACAATCGCTTTGATAAGGCTAACACCACCTAGATGCAGTGTGTGCGCGCGCACGCTTCTTTTTTCTGCAGTAAAACGTTCCCGCAAACTCCCCTTCAGACTGGGAAGAAGCCAAGGCCATTTTCTCAGGAAGCTGGAGCTAGATGTGTTTCATTTCGGCCCCCGAGTTACGCAAGTATATGAGTCAGAGCAAGGAACAGCTGTCACTTCCCTATGGAGGGAGGCAGCATGGGGCCAAACATTTGTAATTAGATACGGAATTAAGCCAAAAAATATGATTATTCATGTCTAAATACACGGGTAAATGTGTGTTTGCGTGCGCACGTACGTGCGTGTGGTGCCCAAGACCACAAAGTGTTTTCCCATCAAGACGCCTAGCTCTGAGAAATAGCTGCCTTGTTTTAACTCACTGCCCCTCTGCTTGCTCAGCTGTAGTAATAGCTGATGCACTGACTTCTCAGGGGAAAAAAACAAAACATTCATTCAACACTGATTATTCACTTTTTCCATTCCCCTCATATTTCAGAACATGTGGAAGTTGAACTATAGCTTAGGGACACAGCTGCACTTTCACATGTGCCAACACATACCCTTGTTTGGAAAGAGATTAAGGCCTGGGACATTGTCAGTCTTGCTACTACAATACAGGGTATGTGTTGGGTACTGAGGGAGTCAGTGTGCAACCCGTATTCTAGATGTTGACACTGTACTTTTCTGCCTAGCACCTCATGATCAATTATGACCGCAAACACATTTTCATACGACTTTTGACCCTTTGAGCACAGGTCTATACAAGTGTGACATATCCTGTGGCCGTGCTGCATAGTGCAGCTGTAGAGGTCTTGGAATAGTGTAGCTAGTGGTGAGTCATTACTTCCTGAATGGTGGTCATACACAGTTACACATGCGCAGATGCACACACTAGGCTTGGGCCATATACCGGGGTATTTAGAAACACAGGATGGTTTTTCAATACTGTCAATACCGTTGAAACTAATTATTTGAAGTGTTTTATTACATTTGAATATTTGTAGCTTCTTAAGTAATTACCTGCAATATGTTATGATAAGAAGATCGAGTTCTTCATTTTACCGGTCACATAATTTTCCATCATGAAGCTTACCGGTAGTGCCCAGTCACGTAGTGTTTGTTTACAAGTATACAATGACGAGAGACCGGAGCCTTGTGAGTGTTGTGCAGTACGTGACAGGTGATCTAATTACAGTATGGAATAAACAACTAAATGTTAGCCAGCTAGATATCTTAAATATTTTTTTTTATGTTATTGGTCACATACACATATTTAGCAGATATTGCGGGTGTAGCAAAATGCTTGTAATAACACACAAACAACCGAAATACTGCAAAGTTGCTTGGGAGCTAGAAGCAGAGCTGCCATATCTGTCTAAAATGGGCTAAATGCTAACCTATGGATTACAGAGGCTCAGTGGGGTTTGAAAACAGCGTCCCTTGTGTTCAGTGCCGGTATTCCCAAATAAGGTCGGTATGAAGGCATGACAATCTGGATACCGCCCAAGCCGTACACAAACACACAATAGCCAGCCTTGCATTAAAAGTGGTGTCAAAGAGAATGTCAGGGGGACAAAGGAGAAATGTACAGTTCCTTTACGTATTGTATTAGCCTGGTCTCTCCTGCGGCCATTGTTATGCCAATGCAATGACCACAGGAGTTGGCAGGACAACAAACAGACCTGGGCAGAATTATAGACTAGAATTGTATGGCTCTGTATGGCTGCTTGGTCCCATGGAGTTTATACTTGCATACTATTGTTTGTATAGATGAATGTGGTACCTTCAGGCGTTTGGAAATTGCTCCCAAGGATGAACCAGACTTGTGGATGTCTAGAATTTCTTTCTGAGGTCTTTGCTGATTTCTTTTGATTTTCCCATGATGTCAAGCAAAGAGGCACTGACTTTGAAGGTAGGCCTTGAAATACATCCACAGGTACACCTACAATTAACTCAAATAATGTCAATTAGGCTATCAGAAGCTTCTAAAGCCATGATATAATTTTCTGGAATATTCCAAGCTGTTTAAAGCCACAGTCAGCTTAGTG
Source organism: Salvelinus fontinalis (assembly GCF_029448725.1). Taxonomy (NCBI): domain Eukaryota; kingdom Metazoa; phylum Chordata; class Actinopteri; order Salmoniformes; family Salmonidae; genus Salvelinus; species Salvelinus fontinalis. Next base: position 29,113,202 of record NC_074689.1, read on the forward strand.
CATGTAAACTTCTGACCCACTGGAATTGTGATACAGTGAATTATAAGTGAAATAATCTGTTTGTAAACAATTGTTGGAAAAATGACTTGTGTCATTCACAAAGTAGATGTCCTAACTGACTTGCCAAAACTATAGTTTGTTAATAAGACATTTACGGAGTGGTTGAAAAAACGAGTTTTAACGACTCCAACCTAAGTGATGTAAACTTCCGACTTCAACTGTACATGCTTTTATTACATATTATTACTTTGAGTATGACCTCACGCCAATTAAGATAAGCCGAGTAAGGGGTTAACATGACTAATGCCATACTCAGCCTTCTGCCATACCCAGTTTAATATTGAATTATTAGCGTGCATGTAAACCCTACTCAATATCATAAGACAATGGGAATGCGATACAATACACATCTAAATGGTACACTTAATGTATACATCTACCCATCGGTCTCATAGAAATGGTTGCCAAAAGGTTGTCAAGACTCACAGTTCAGATCTCACAGAGGACATCAAAACTCAACTGAATTCCTTTCACAGAGCATCTCTCACTCAACTATTGTAGGGGGCTATTCACTCTAGGCTCCAACACAGTCAACAGCCGGACTAGGACAGCTGATAGCCCCCACAGTCTACCAACCCTTTGCTTATTTTTCATAATACCGTTACCTTGGAAACGCCAGATGACTGTGGCAGGCAGGTATAGGCCTTCCATTCCACGCAAGAATCCAGATTCCCTTTGTTGTTATCCATGAAAACAAGAGACAGCTTCACTAACAATTGTCAAGCCAAGGCAAATATATCGAAGTGACGAGACATTTCTCTCTCCTCTTAAAACATGCCAGTAAGTGATCCCCACCTCCCTTATTGAAAAGTAGGTACCGGCTAAGCGTGACAGTACCCTTCGGTCTTATTTTACACACACACACACACACACACACACACACACACACACACACACACACACACACAGTGGAGTAAGAGGTCATGTTTTTTGTCCTCAGGCAGCTTTGACACTTTTCCATGAGGTGGGCTAACATATCAAGCCTATATCAACTCTGTTATGGGAAGGATATAGCACCCATCACTTTGACACAAATGGTCAACTTAGTAAACAACAATAGAGGTAAAGCATCACTGTGCACTGCTATAAAGCAGAGAACAGTTATGACAGGGTTATGTCAGGTGATGTTAGGCTGAGTTCCATCAACAACAGTAATGACCCGTCTAAGCAGACACGTCATTCTATACCATGGCGTTGTTGAACACTTGTTTCTGATTGGCTTGAAGGGCATTATTTCCCTATAATGGTAAAGCATCACTGTGGACATTATTTCCCTATAATGGTAAAGCATCAATGTGCACATTATTTCCCTATAATGCACAGCATTAAGCCACAGCTATGAGTTTTCTGGTTATTTCAGAAAAATGTATTTAAAAAAATCATAAATAGTTAGCTAGATTATTTTTAGGAGGACTGATTGTTTTGTTAGCTTGTAAGTCTGTATGGTTAACTAGGCAACTACTGCAGCTACCCAGTAAACTTGCTAGCAACTTCAGTGAACGTTGAACACTGTGTGCATGTGTGGGTGTTAAATTATAGTCGTGGTATCAATAGGAATATCATCACGGGGCGCAATGCAATCTATGGAAAGTAATGCAACTCCCAGGAAGTTCAGTGCCACACTGCTGTGCTTCGTGGGGCACACACACACACACACACACACACACACACACACACCTTCCACGTCTCTTACTTACGGCAGTTTAATACAGGTTTACTGCATGTGCCCGCTGACATGCTGTAAGTGTAATCATAGTCTCATAAAGGCTCACTAAAAACATAATTCCATAAACGTAATCATTATCTTAACATTTATAAGAGCATGCATACCAACAAAATATCATTACAAGCCACTCCCAATATAGCCTACAGCTACCAGGACCTGGGGTATAATGGCTAGTGCACACAAACTGGTAGAAAACACTTTTTACACACTTCCTCCTAAAATGATTGCAATAAATGTCGACGCCATTAGATGAATCCGCATTACTGCTACCCGGGTTCCTTTTCTTTAAGAGCAGCCCTGCAATTAAACACCTTTTAGAGGTGGCAGATTAAACCTAATGGAAGTCGTCGGGAAATAAACGATCAGGCATTTGATGTCACTTAATGCACTAAATGGCGGTTAGCCCAGGCAAAATGAGTGGTTATCTATTTATTTACGCACCGTCACGATGGGGGACGCCATCTGGTAGTAATGCGTTGGTGGTCTGCTTTGTTCTCTTTTGTCGTGCTAGTCATTAGAACGTGAACAGGATGCTATACGACTTGTTGATGACAATATTCTGCCATTCATTTAGCAGCTGTTTGTCAAAGAGATTTGCTACAGAGACTATGTAGGCCTGTTTCAAATCAACCTTTTACAATCAAGCGTTATAAAAAAAGTGAGGTAGAAATAATAAAAATCACTCCACGATTCCTTTGATGGGATTGGAGATATGTTTAGTAGTGCCAAATGCCAAGGGAGTTTAGATTTGGATGCAGATAACTGACAAATGCCATGCTCTCCCCTCAACATGCACACACACTTGCGTGGTCTACTATACTGTATATAATGAAGGTTAGTTAGCAAGAAAACCTTTCCTCTTTGTCCAATTTTAAAAGGCACTATCAGTGACATTTCCTGCTGTTCAATGGTCATTTCAATGAATGATGTACCCATTGGTTCCTACATTTCTCCAGCCCCATCCCTCAGCTTCCAAAACAAAGTGGCAGGGTCAGAAAGTAGAAATGACAGATACTGCTTTAGTGCTACTTAAAGGCACTATGCTCTACTGTAGTGGCCACGGTTTCAATGACAGGACCAAAAACAAGTGCCATATTTCATCACAGTAGCTGGCTTTATGAGAGGCAGGAGATGAACAACTGACACTTACCTACAGTAAAACAAAGACAAGGACAGCACAAGTGGGACCATAGGCAGGAGACAACGAAAAATAACAATTATAGGAGATATCAAAACAGTGTTCATTTCTGCAGTGCAAATGACACAAGTCAACATCTGAATGAACTGATGGATTACAATTATGAAGTAGCCTTGCTACAGGAAGTACTTCCCTCATCATTCTTTCACTACCACTGATAAAAAAAAGAGAGTAAAGTAGAAGGATTGTATGTACAGAGAAAAGGCCTGGGTATTGCGGTCTCCTGTCATGTCCAATCAAATCAGTGGTCATGTAGGAGAGGAAGCTGAGCAACGATGCTTTTACAAACCTTTGAGAGAGAATAGACAGACCTGTGAGAGTTATGGAGGAAGAGGCTAGCGCCTCAGAGAGACCAAGACGAGTGGATTACCATTACACAATTACATTGCGGCAATGAACACTGCATCAAACAAGCGGCAGGTTGTGGAGTGTGAGTGTGTGTGTGTGTGTCAGATAAGTGACAGTCAACCATGAGGTAATTAAGTGCTAGTTAATGGGGCTAATGATGAAACAGATGGTGCAGTCAGAGCCCCGACCGACCGTCACTCCCAAGACCTTGTGCTGGGGATTATGGGAAAAGGTAGAGTCTTGATTGGCTGGAAGGCAATTGTTGAAAGCTGCCTGCCCCCGAAAGGCCTCTAAATCCACTGAACAACCCAGAGATTTAGTCTCTTCCAGACCTTCTAGCTCCTTGAAACCCAGCAGAAGCAGATCCTTGGGACAGAACTACCACTGTCCCACTCACGGAACAACAAAACGCAACTCCCAAGTACACTGTACACCTCAGGCGTCAACAACACTTAAAAAAAAAAGTAAGTTTGTTCTCTTGGCATCCTTCAATTTCCAATCCCATGCGCTCTTTTTTTCTGGAGGGATTGCAGCTGTGTTTCTAATCTCGTATAGCCGGTGAATTAAAAACATCTTGAACAACTCCTAATCTCCAAACATTTTAGAAATCACATCACCAACGACGACAACAAAACGCAACAGAAAAAGCTTGTCTGAACTTGAGCGATGTGTAAAAAGCTCAAAGGAGACTGTCAACTGCTGCTCCTCTCACTGTAATGGAGCCTGTGTCATTCACCTATCATCTACGTGCTTATCCAAACTCGACTGAGGCGGAAATGCCACCTGAGGTAACCGAGTTAAGACTGCTCAGTATGAGAATGGCCCTCATTTTTCAGTTTTACCTCCATGTGAAGCTTTGACAATTACCTTCCACAGCTTATGTTTAATTCAAGTCTCTTGCTCTCTGTGTGTGTGTGTGAGGATGAAATCCCATCTCATGACATGTTTTCCCCCAACGTCTTGTCCCAGGATGCTACTGCATACTGTACACCAGTCAAGATGGGGGGGGGGGGGGGGTTCTTAAATAAAGGGGGATGGGGAGAAAGATACATTGGGAGCACTTGTGCCAGGGCCAAACAAGCAAACGTCGCTAATGAGAGAGGGAATCTTAAAAAAATGGCACTGGGAAACTCTTGGGATGAATCCATGAGATACGCCACTTTGGGAAGGGAAAGGGGTGAAGACAAAAAAGAACAACAAAACCAAAAACTAGACGAGATTAAGGGGAGGGGTAGGGTTTCTAAATTAGAAGACCCCTCATCTCACGGGGGCATCAGTGAAAAATGGGATAACTCCGACACGCAGCCCTGTATCGATCGAGATGGATGCCGGCTTTCATTTGCAGGAGTACTCTCCCAAATTGATTCAATAAGAATCCTTACAAGAATTATCACAGAGAGAGCGACTATCTTTCTTTGCTTATTGTTGAGTCTAATGGGGCGACTTCAGCAGGGGCCATATTAACATGCAAATCCAAGTGTTGTGATATTGAACAAGATGCAGTCAAGCGTGCCCGGCAAAAAAAAATCCCCCGACATGGCCCTATTCTCATGCTAAATCTGCAAAGACCTGTAAACATCGACTTGAGGCGCGGTAGGATTAGCCGTGAAAATACCTGAATAAAGGAATGTTGGGGCAGGTTAAAGATCCCCTGCCCTCTGCAGCTCCCTTCTTTAGGAGAAGAATGGGCCCAGCAGAATGGAAATACTGTTGAATGTGAGATGGCTGAATGTGGAGTTTCTTCCCTCGTGGCCCGGACACAATCACCTGTTTCCCAATTGGTTCTCATTCAATGAAGTTGAAAACATTGGCAATAGGCTATAACGGGCCTTCACAGCCCACTCCCTGCAACAGATTTGATTTGGATTAAGGTAAGAAAGTCAACTCTAAGATTTTAAATCAAAGTTTATTGGTTGCGTACACAGATTTGCAGACATTATCACAGGTGCAGCGAAATGATTGTTCGTAGCACCAACAGTGTAGTAATAACTAACAAAAAATATATACAATAAAAGAAAAAACAAAATATCAGAACAAGCAATGTAAGAGACCGGAATATAAATAAATATATATTTAATTTATTCATCAACACAGGCATTCATCTCTAAATTGTTAGGTGTCAGCACCTTTCATTACAGAAAGGACTTGTAAATAAGACCACTTCTGAACAACAAAAATCTATTGCCAACCTAGTGTTTTTAAAGTAGGCCATTTCCCCACAGTGAAAAGCATTCCAAAAAGTAAATAGTTTCAAAAGGTTCAAATAAATTAGATTAAAAAAAAAACAACACTGCTTCAAGGCACTCTGTCAGTTTGGGTTCTGTGGGGATTATTGGGGAGCAATGTGCATGTTTACACTGTAAACAGCTTCAACATCAACACATCATTAGTTTATAGAAGTGGTGCATAAACTCAGAAATCATTATCAATTCCATACTAACATCCTTTCGGATATTCGGAAGTGCCAATTTATCTAAACATTTCTGTCATCTGTCAGAGATTGTGAGGAAGCGTAAGAAAGTGCAGTTGAAAAGAGATGTGTAAGGTCCAAGGCCGCTGTTCAATATACACGCCACACTGTGATAGTGTCACAGTTCATATCCTCCTGGACCCAGACACTACCTGCAGCAGATGATACAGGTGTAAAGAAAAGCTTTACTCCAAAACACATGTCCAAGAGAATCTGGAACTGTATCCATATGGAATGATCACCGTGATACACCTAGACGCAGCAAACGTCCCCAAATAGAAGAGAGCATGTTTCCCATACCAGCATTAATAGAACAGCTTTGTGCTATTGTAGTACAGTCAGCTCACTTGTCTTGGAAAGCGGTTTTCCTCTCAGCGGATATGCATACAGATTTCTTTCACTCGCGTAGCAAAGAATTCTGGGAAAGAGCGTGGGTGTAATAGATCCAGTTCCATTCCGGTGCCACTCTGTTCCCAGCGACGTCATTCCCGGCATCCGGGGAAAGCCACCGTGCCTGTCTAGCGCACAGGTTGACAGCTGGGAATGAGGGATACGGACGCCACCGCCGGGCCGTTGCCGGGTGGAGCACGTGTTGGTGCCGACTCTGCTCCCGTCCTGTCAGTCTCACCTCCACTAATGGACCTCCACTAATGGACCTCCACTAACACTTATCATGGCCAGAGATCTCCAGGAAGAAAAAAAGAAATGCATTGACTCCTCCCACCTACCAGGCTAGTAAATTGTCTTACAAAATAACTCACTATTTTATAGAACAAGGTTATGGATTACAATTGAAAATAAAAACAGTCAAAATAAACCCCAACAACAAAAAACAAATTGACCAAATACATCAAGCCAGAGGAACCTATAAAGCATGAATAATAATGCCAGGTACATTATTATGATCCCCAGTCCCCTCCTCCCCACTCTCCCACCGCTCTCTTATACATCCCAAAGAAGAATCACCAAGAAAGAAAAGAAAGAGACAATCCCCTTAACAGTGGGGCCGTATTTCAATACAGGTGCTGATATGATTCAGCAGTTGGTTACAGTGTGTTTGTTATTCAGTGAGAATGGGTTGGGCCTGACTGTCACGCTTCAGAGTGAATACCCTCAGAAGATAAAGTTTCTTTATTCCTTGTGCACAGCTCATCCCTCCGGGACAGGGACAATTCCTGTTTCATTCCGCACGCCAATAATGAATATGCCAAAAGGAGTACATAATATAATTTGTATTCCAGTTCATACAGGGACACGGCGAGGGAGAGAGACATCCAATCCAAAGAAGCATTAATTGTAAGGTTCCCCAACTGGCGGCCCCTCAAGTTCTGAGCAAACGTTTCCATTTTGGGCGATTTTCATAAAAGACTAAAAACACCAGGACATCAGGTCCAAGTGATTTGTATTTAGGAAATCTGTTCAAGTATTCCCACGCATAATAGAGAGACACACAATCATATACAAGCAAGGTTTGAAATAATGATTTATTGCGGTGAATTTGCAGTTGAAATTATTTGTAATTACGTTCCGGCCCCCTGACAACAATGCACTCAATAATTTTTTGCATTTTTTTAAATGGCACGCGGCTGAATCTAGCTGATGATCCCTGGCCTATTGATTAGGATTAGGGTCGAAATGCTCCTTTTGAGAAGGAAAGAAGCCCGTATTCATATTGGGCATAACTGCCGGAGGGTTTGTGCCTGGCTATTTTTTGTACAAGTCGATACATATAGCACTGTGTATTTCTAGGGGTGAGTGTGGGGGTGGGGGTGTGTGTGAGTGTGGGGATGAAGGTGATACTTTATCTCAGACTCAAGTAACCGAGGATGCTTTAACATATTTCAGAAGGCATAAAGGCGGTTTAAACATTTATAAAGAGTTTACGCCTCGGGCGAGTTGCCAGACACCCTCGTTGACAAGTGCTTCCTCGCACATCGTGGTCATGGAGTCAGGTTAGGGTTGGTTATACTCCGGCAGTAGCTGCATGGAGCTTCAAAAGGGAAGCCTGCAGTCTGTTGTCTCGTTTGCAGAATGAGGTGCAACATTCCCTGGGTTTAGACAGCCTTTAGCGCTCCTGAACGCAACTCACTGGGACTTCAAGGAGGTGGAAAAGAAGCGGGTACGCCCGGGCCAATCTGACATCTGTGACAGCCCCCCCACCCCCACAATTAGAGTGACGGATGTCCCGGCTAATTAAATTACAGATTAGTGCTCAGGGGCCCTGTAGATTGAAAGGCTTTCACTCCGTATAGACACACCCACCCTAATCAGAGGAGCTCAACATCGCACCTCAGTCTAATCTGCAGTGCAAACAACGCAACAGTGCCAAGTCGTTGGTGCTAGTCTAAGATGTGACCCGTGGCCACTCTGAGCCTGTCGCCATGTAAACAGACAACCTATCAGCATCAGCCAACCAGGCATACTATGGCAGGAATCACACCTCTGGGGCAAAACAAACAACCAGCCACGAAGGAACAAGGGAGTTTCTGAAGTGACTGAAACTTTTTCCTGGGTTCGTATAAGAACACCTTGAGGCTGTTCATCTCCAAAAATGATGTTTTTATATAACAGCAAAACGGTCAGGGAAAGAAACATTGGTGAAAAGTACAAGGGCCTTTCAGAGATTTCGCTTTGAACAGCCTGCCAAGATGTAAGCGCAAAGACACAAACTGGGCTGGCGTTGACGTTGTTTCAGCAGACACACACTGACAGCTGGGTAATAAACTCTCCAGAATCAATATTCGCCTCCCGCGAGACCGTTCCGCTGGTGCGAGATGAGTCAAACCTATAAGTTGTAGGTGTTGTGCACTGATGACGTTTATGTGAAAATAAAAAGGCCTGTGCTGTAGCAGAGCAGTTCAGAAACGATTGAAACCTGTGGGGGAAACACAACTGCATTCAAGTCGGAGTCTAAGTTTAGAGAGTCATAAAAAAAAAAGTTAAACACCATCGCTTCACAACTCACAGATCACATCCAGTGCATGCTAAATTGGTCTATCAAGTTGATGCATTCTGATTCTAACACGTCTGTGAAAATGTAGTCGCGGAAGTTCAATATCACTCATTCAGTCTTCTCATTCTGATCTTAGTTCAGGGTTGCGCAACGTCAGTCCTCAATGTATCTGTCTGTTTCTCTTTCTCCAGAAATTATTGACCAATTAAACTTGGTTAAGAGAGCCATACACAACTAGGTCTAAACCATCTAATCAAATAAGTGAATAAAAAAGGTGAAGATGACATTTTGTAGATGGTACTGTTGCCCTAGAAGATCAGGATTTACATCTGTGACATCAGTGACCGACAATTTTTTTTTGTTAAAGGGAGGGAGAGAATGAAAAGGGCATGGTGAGGGAACGTGAAATCAAATTATACCTCCATAATCATTAGGAGACATCCAGCCCACCATTTATTTTGTAACCTATGCTTTGTTTCCATTTCCTTAAACCTGGTATTTGTGTCTCCATTAACTTTCCTGTTGAAATTTAGCAGTGATGGCCATCCTTTGTCTGCGAAAGAGCAAATGTTGTCTCGAGCCTATATTGGCTGCATCTGTTAGTCAGCCTCTGGTTTTGTGGTAATATATTCACCTATCGGTGTAACGCTTTCATGTTTGGCATGTTCAAGGCCATAGCCTTTTCTATAGTCCCATCAGTCTGCTACTCCCCTTCAGTGAAGCCAAGAAACGACTGACGTCTCAAGCACTCGCACTTCACCTTTTATATTCGAGAGGTCCCAAAGTGCAATGGAATAAACCTTTTATATTCGAGAGGTCCCAAAGTGCAATGGAATAAACAAAACGATTGCATGTAGTAAGATATCAGCCGAGAGACCTAGCGGAACCGCAGTGAAGAGCTAATCTCCATTATTGTAAATACGGGGCAGAGCACACCACTCCGCCGAGATTAACCTCCGAGACGAAGAGGGTCTGAACAGAGAGTTGTAATAATCGCTCCCCAATGACCCCTTTCCCTGTTCCACTAACTCAGAGACGGACGCTAAATCCCACTAGCTAATAAGGGCCTTATTAGAAGCATGACCTCCCTGGTAGCCTCCCCTCAGCCATACTGTGTGGTTTGTACTCCATGCTACACTAATAGACTAAGTTTACCATCAAGGCCATATCCACCTAGAATCATTTGGCATAAACATAAATTAATATGTTGTGAATCACTGTTGCAAAATGATCAAATCACCCTGGGATGGATTACTGTCGGATACATACACAAAAGGATCTTGGTGACTGACCAACCCACAAATATGCACTGCTCAAAAAAATAAAGGGAACACTTAAACAACACAATGTAACTCCAAGTCAATCACACTTCTGTGAAATCAAACTGTCCACTTAGGAAACAACACTGATTGATAATATATTTCACATGCTGTTGTGCAAATGGAATAGACAACAGGTGGAAATTATAGGCAATTAGCAAGACACCCCCAATAAAGGAGTGGTTCTGCAGGTGGTGACCACAGACCACTTCTCAGTTCCTATGCTTCCAGGCTGATGTTTTGGTCACTTTTGAATGATGGCGGTGCTTTCACTCTAGTGGTAGCATGAGACGGAGTCCACAACCCACACAAGTGGCTCAGGTAGTGCAGCTCATCCAGGATGGCACATCAATGCGAGCTGTGGCAAGAAGGTTTGCTGTGTCTGTCAGCATAGTGTCCAGATCATGGAGGCGCTACCAGAAGACAGGCCAGTACATCAGGAGACGTGGAGGAGGCCGTAGGAGGGCAACAACCCAGCAGCAGGACCGCTACCTCCGCCTTTGTGCAAGGAGGAGCAGGAGGAGCACTGCCAGAGCACTGCAAAATGACCTCCAGCAGGCCACAAATGTGCATGTGTCTGCTCAAACCGTCAGAAACAGACTCCATGAGGGTGGTATGAGGGCCCGACGTCCACAGGTGGGGGTTGTGCTTACAGCCCAACACCGTGCAGGATGTTTGGCATTTGCCAGAGAACACCAAGATTGGCAAATTCGCCACTGGCGCCCTGTGCTCTTCACAGACGAAAGCAGGTTCACACTGAGCACATGTGACAGACGTGACAGAGTCTGGAGACGCCATGGAGAACGTTCGGCTGCCTGCAACATCCTCCAGCATGACCGGTTTGGCGGTGGGTCAGTCATGGTGTGGGGTGGTATTTCTTTGGGGGGCGGCACAGCCCTCCATGTGCTCGCCAGAGGTAGCCTGACTGTCATTAGGTACCGAGATGAGATCCTCAGACCCCTTGTGAGACCATATGCTGGTGCAGTTGGCCCTGGGTTCCTCCTAATGCAAGACAATGCTAGACCTCATGTGGCTGGAGTGTGTCAGCAGTTCCTGCAAGAGGAAGGCATTGATGCTATGGACTGGCCCGCCCATTCCCCAGACCTGAATGCAATTGAGCACATCTGGGACATCATGTCTCGCTCCATCCACCAACGCCACGTTGCACCACAGACTGTCCAGGAGTTGGCGGATGCTTTAGTCCAGGTCTGGGAGGAGATCCCTCAGGAGACCATCCGCCACCTCATCAGGAGCATGCCCTGGCGTTGTAGGGAGGTCATACAGGCGCGTGGAGGCCACACACACTACTGAGCCTCATTTTGACTTGTTTTAAGGACATTACATCAAAGTTGGATCAGCCTATAGTGTGGTTTTCCACTTTCATTTTGAGTGTGACTCCAAATCCAGACCTCCATGGGTTGATACATTTGATTTCCATTGATCATTTTTGTGTGATTTTGTTGTCAGCACATTCAACTATGTAAAGAAAAAAGTATTTAATAAGAATATTTCATTCATTCAGATCTAGGATGTGTTATTTTAGTGTTCCCTTAATTTTTTTGAGCAGTGTATAAATCTGATTTGACAACACACAATACTTATGCAGGGTCTGCTTAGCCAGGTGCAGGCCGGGAACTGTGCCAAACGCTCGCACCTGCATAGAGGGGTTATCACCCCCATTTTTCAGTCGCTATAAAATGAGATTAAGAGGCATGACAATATCTGTGAAATGTATTCACTTTCTCCCTTGTCGTCATAGCCTCCTTGCCAACCATCACGAGAGTCCGACTTTGCTTTCATAACAGTGCAGAGACGGAGCATAGCCCTGCAAGATGGCGCGGGTACTTTCATCATTATTCAGATGTTTTATTTTGGCTACCTACGGGAGTTTATAGAGTGGGATAAGATGATAATGGCTCACAGTACAACAAGGTAAAAAGGAGAACACAAATCACAGTGTGATTCTAGCTGGTGTCTGTCTGCTACCCTGGGGGAGCGCCGAGGAGCACAACAAATCACAGTGTGATTCTAGCTGGTGTCTGTCTGCTACCCTGGGGGAGCGCCGAGGAGCACAACAAATCACAGTGTGATTCTCGCTGGTGTCTGTCTGCTACCCTGGGGGAGCGCCGAGGAGAACACAAATCACAGTCTGATTCTAGCTGGTGTCTGTCTGCTACCCTGGGGGAGCGCCGAGGAGCACAACAATATCACAGTGTGATTCTAGCTGGTGTCTGTCTGCTACCCTGGGGGAGCGCTGAGGAGCACAACAAATCACAGTGTGATTCTAGCTGGTGTCTGTCTGCTACCCTGGGGGAGCGCCGAGGAGCACAACAAATCACAGTGTGATTCTAGCTGGTGTCTGTCTGCTACCCTGGGGGAGCGCCGAGGAGCACAACAATATCACAGTGTGATTCTAGCTGGTGTCTGTCTGCTACCCTGGGGGAGCGCTGAGGAGCACAACAAATCACAGTGTGATTCTAGCTGGTGTCTGTCTGCTACCCTGGGGGAGCGCCGAGGAGCACAACAAATCACAGTGTGATTCTAGCTGGTGTCTGTCTGCTACCCTGGGGGAGCGCCGAGGAGAACAACAATATCACAGTGTGATTCTAGCTGGTGTCTGTCTGCTACCCCGGGGGAGCGCCGAGGAGAACACAAATCACAGTGTGATTCTAGCTGGTGTCTGTCTGCTACCCTGGGGGAGCGCCGAGGAGAACACAAATCACAGTGTGATTCTAGCTGGTGTCTGTCTGCTACACCCTGGGGGAGCGCCGAGGAGAACAACAATATCACAGCTGGTTTGAACCAGGAACAAAGAAGTCAATTTCAGTCCCTTAAAAGGGCAACAGACCAAACAAAATGGAAAATGAAAAATACATTTCAAATCATTTCTATCCAGGTGTCCTCCAGTCCATCGGGAGAAAATAGGGTCAGGAAGTAATCTTTTGTGGTAAAAAGAAATATTGCTGGCCTCCATTCTCCATGCCCTGTTGTAAGGACTTTCCTCTTATCTAGGCTACAAAGGGGAGACGCAGCAGATTAGTTTGAAATTAGACAGCTTCCTTCCAACTTGGCTCATAATTTCTTCATCCTCTGAAACCGCTGAATATTTCATCCAGTCTGGAGGTACTGGGGACATGTATTATGCACAGACGGCTCTTACTCAAAAGAGATGATTCCCCTGCTCTCCATAACATGTCCACAAGGGAGAGAGGGGACCATGGGGAAGAGTTGGGGGAACTAAGAAGTGGGTGGGCTGTGTGGCTTATGTCGTCTTCGTTATCCCACCACCGTACCCTATACTGGAAGTTAGCTTTTCCACTCGTCTCAATACATCTTTCATTTTAGACCCTTCTCTGTTTTAAAGGGCAGGGTTGGAAACAAGTCATTCACTTCTTTCCTCTCATCAACACTCTCACACACTGACTCATCTTGTGGATTTAAAGTGATGCATGATGGTCATTAAAACGGTGGCTACATACATCCCTTCATCTCAATTTACATACAGAGGAGAGAGGTCGACGGATTTTCCCTTGCCATAAATACACTGAAGAGTTGTGTGTGAAGGTAGGAATCTATACCACCCAGGCCTGATCATCCATGTTTCATGGGCTGAGTAGTAAGCTTAGAGATGCATGTCAAAAGAACTGGTTGGCAAGACATGTAACCATTACTCTGTTTGTATGGCTACAGCTGGTGTTGCTTGCCACTGCCAGGGCCCATCCTCCTAATCATCATGTATTCAACAATCTGTGGGAAGGTACTGGTGAGATTCTCACTCAAATGCAGCAGGCGCAACACAAACACTCAGAGCACTACACTAATTGCCAAGAAGGTTCATGAGCTACGCAAGCTAGGTTCTGGCGTCTGTGACGGGTCGCAAACACTTCCTCCGGGGGTCACTGAAAGGTCACGACCTTTCAGCATGTCGCAGTAAACAAAACCGTGGACTCGAAGCTGGAGCAAAAAGAAATCAAGATGTAAACACAAGAGACCTTAACACCTCTTAATCTTATCATAAAGATTTTCGCTTCCTCCTCCTGCGTTTCCTCTACATTGAATAGTTCATTCAACGGGTTGTTCTTTGGCTCATGAGTATAATACAATTGTATTCACATATGGAAATGGTGCTTTTCCAATAGACATGCATCAGCAGTCCTGAGAACTGGGAGAAACATGAATTTACCATACAAAATGTCACCATAGTGGCCATAACATAAATTTCTAATCATCTATGGGAGCAGCAATGGTTGTCCATAATATGTTACCAATCCTAGTACAGCCATTGGGTCAGTGGCGTGAATATTTCACAGACAAAAAGAATAAGCATATCAGAAACAATATGTAGGCTTGGCCTTCTGCATGCTTTGTCTACCTGTCCTTCAACAACTCAAATGAGATACATAAGTCTCTGCAAATTGGGTTCCAGCAAAAGTCCTTGATGCACAACTATTTATCATATGTAGCGACTACTTTTTACCAGGAAGTTATTCTGTGATATAGAATATCTATTCAGGGAGACCTGGCCAAAAAACTAAAGAAAACCTAGGAGAGAAACTAGAATGAGTATGAAAGAGCAGGACAGTGAATGGAAGAGATGAAGAATAGCTTGGTTTTCATCTTTGTCACGAAAACAAATTGAAAACAAATTGAGCAAGGCCATTGTCACCCTGCTTCTACGTCGGGTACTTATTCCCTATCCACACCCTTAGCCCTCACTTTCTCTTGTCAACCCTGGCATCTTTCCCTTTCTGCCTCTCCCTCCTTCCCTGTCTTCTTCCACACAAGTCATTCGTCTTCCTCCAGTGTCCCCTTCTGCACATCAAAAGAGCACCAGTTCATTCAAGGCCTCGGTGTCACATGTCCACCTTATTTAAAAGGCAGCCTGTGTGTGAATCAACGGCCATATGCTCACAAGGCAGTGGCATCGAAGCAGAATGGGACAGGGTCTCATGGGGCACTCCTATCAGCATCCACATCAGAAAACATTTCAAACACTGGATTTCAATAAAATCGACATATCCAGTGCCATGCCGAACTGCTGTTTAATGAAATGAGGGATGAAGGACAAGAAAGAGCCAGGACAAGAAAGAGCCAGTGATGTGGAAGCACAATAAAAGGCATATTTTTCCTCTCTTACCTTGAACCAGGTTAGTAGGTGGTAAGCAGCAAGCAGCCAGCGAGCCAATGAAATAGGAGAGAAAGAGAGAAATTAAAAAAGTTTAGTCTCAGAGAAAATGTATACAGTCACCTACACACATCTAAGCTTCATCAAAACATCTCTTTATAACCCTTTACACTCGTACCCGTATACAGTTGAAAGAGTTGTGCACTGATAAAAACGCCCAAATTGAAAGGCATTAGCTGTACAATAACATGCTATACATGACATCAGAGCTCAGGCTCTGCGCTTCACAGCTCTATGGGTTTTGACTGACAGACGTTCTGAATTTGACCATCTCCCCCCTCTATCACCCTAAAATGGGGGACTTTTGCACATTTCTGGTTGTCTGAGTGAGGGAATGCTGTAAATTAGGAGGACTATGTATTATGAAAGATGAGACGTTGAGAATTATAATAAATAAGTCCAAAAGTACACTTCACATTTCCATATAAAAGTCATGTGATATACAGTGTCAACGTTTATGATCACCATGTCTGATGTACAGTTACAAGATGACATGGTGTCACACCCTGGGTTGTTCTGAACACAATGAGCCTATATGTTTGTCTATTGTGAAGAAAATTAGCTGAATTGCAATGTGAAAGTCTAACACTAACGCATCGTATTTTATCATTTAGCAAGTCGAATTGGCAATAGAACCAGCTTTCAAGTGATGCCCACCTGACCCAGATTGTGATTTATAATGGAGCATTTTGGGATGGCAGTAATTGTGTGAGGGCGGCACATGCAGGGTTGTGTTCCAAACAAACTAACTACAAGTGTGCTTGCTCTAGTTCCTCAACGGCACAGCTAGGAGAGCTCAAAAAAGAAATTACTTAGGAACTGTGCACACTTTAGAGAGGTGTGTGGACACTTGGAAACACCAGTTAGTCCTCTCACTCAAAACATTTTCATATAATTTTGTCGTCTTATGTTGCACCTACCTAGGGTTGCAAAGGGTCAAAAACTTTCTGGGAATTTTCCGGACATTTTCCATGGGAAGTTTGCTTAAATTCATCAAAAAGTTAGCTTATAACAGGAAACCTTTTTTGTGGGATACACATAAGACAATTCTAGGTCTTGTGGCATATTTTGGTTAAACTATTCCCAATTCAATGGAATTACCACCCTCTGCATGCACAGTGTATTCTTCCATCACATGTAGAGCTGCTTCTCAAGATCTTGCACACTAATGAGATGCTATTGAGCCCACACTACTACACTGTCTGAGCCAAGGACTATATGCTTTCTGGTAAGTTTCGCTTACAATTCTGGGTGGGGGGAATATATTTTATATGACATAGATGCTTTTTTGTTGACTAGTAAATAGTAGCCTACAGCAAATGATGTTTAAATCATTTCTAACTTGTTAATTCACCTGTTTCCATACATGTTTCATTTTAAAACATGTATTTTACAAAGGCCTTGTTTAATCTAACTGCTTAAATATTGATATGTACATCGAATTGTATTTGGGTTTTCTTTTACTTATTGTTTTCTAATCTTTACAGGAAAATGCCAGGGCACTATCTGATGTGTGGAGACATTTCACTGCAGCTAATGTAGAAGGAAAAGCTGTGTACATTTGCAAATACTTTGCGAAGAATGCAACAAATATGCATAATCATCCGGCCAAGTGCATAAAATTCCCTCAGCGCTCACAACAAGCAACCTCTGACAAAAGTCCCTCTACTTCCATTTGAGGTGAAAATGATGAATCGGACACCTTATCGATAGCAACAGCTCAGGGTTCTCCTGGAATCAGAAGTTTTTTGACTCAGTGGAGGAACGTAGTCAGAGAAATGCTGATGAATGTCTTGCTCAAGCTGTGTATGCAACTGGTTCACCTCTGATTCTCACAGGCAATATGTATTGGAAGAGATTTCTGAATGTTCCTCACCCAGCATACACCCCTCCAACCAGACATGCTTTATCTTCTCATTTGTTCGATAGAGTCCAAGTGAAGGTCAATCAAATCATAGAGAAAGGAGACTGTATTGCAATCATCTCTGATGGGTGGTAGAATGTTTGTGGGCAAGGAATAATTAACTACATCATCTCCACCCCTCAACCAGTATTCGACAAGAGCACAGACACAAGGGACAACAGACATACCGGTCTCTACATTGCAGATGAGCTGAAGGCAGTCATCAATGACCTTGGACCACAGAAGGTATTTGCACTGGTGACAGACAATGCTGCATACATGAAGGCTGCTTGGTCTAACGTGGAGGAGTCCTACCCTCACATCACACCCATTGGCTGTGCTACTCATGCATTGAATCTGCTCCTCAAGGACATCATGGCACTGAAAACAATGGATACACTCTACAAAAGAGCCAAGGAAATGGTTAGGTATGTGAAGGGTCAAGTTTTAGCAGCAATCTACCTCACCAAGCAAAGTGAGAAGAATAAGAGCACCACATTGAAGCTGCCCAGCAACACCCGTTGGGGTGGTGTTGTCATCATGTTTGACAGTCTCCTGGAGGGGAAGGAGTCTCTCCAAGAAATGGCTATATCACAGTCTGCCGATATGGACAGCCCCATCAAGGGGATTCTCCTGGATTATGTATTTTGGGAGAGCGTGGTAAGCAGCCTGAAACCTATAGCAGTAGCCATTGCACGGATTGAAGGAGACAATGCCATCCTGTTTGATGTTCAGACTCTTCTTGCAGATGTAAGCGAAAAAATCTGTACTGCCCTGCCCACTTCACTGTTACTCCAAGCAGAGGAAACTGCAGTTCTGCAATACATTAAAAAGCGTGAAGACTTCTGCCTGAAGCCCATACACGCCACAGCGTACATGTTGGACCCCAAGTATGCTGGCAAGAGAATCCTGTCTGTGGCAGAGATCAACAAGGCCTATGGTGTCATCACTACCGTGTCTCGCCACTTTGGCCTGGATGAAGGCAAGGTTCTTGGTAGTCTGGCGAAGTGCACTTCCAAACAAGGGATTTGGAATGGAGATGCAATATGGCAGTCGTGCCAACATATCTCATTAGCCACCTGATGGAAGGGAATTTGTGGATCTGAGGCTCTTTCCCCTGTTGCCTCCATCATCCTCCAAATCCCACCAACACCAGCCGCCTCAGAGTGCAACTGGTCCTTGTTTGGGAACACACACACACACACACACACACACACACACACACACACACACACACACACACACACAGCAACAAAATAATGACCAATACAAGGGTTGAAAAATGGGTGGCCATCTGGGCAAATGTGAGTTTTTTTGAGCCTGACAACGAGCCATCCTCAACAAGGTTGGAAAGTGACAGTGAAGATGAGGCCTCAGAGTCTGATGTTCAAGAGGTGGACATTGAGGAGGTCCAGGGAGAAGACATGGAAGCCTGAGAGGAAGACAACCAAAGCTTTAGTTTCTAGACTATCATTTTACAGATGTACGTTGAAAACCTCTGGCCTGCTCGCCTCCCTACCACTGAGGAAGTACAGTTCCTGCTCAGCCCAGTCAAAACTGTTCGCTGCTCTGGCACCCCAATGTTGGAACAAACTCCCTCACGACGCCAGGACAGCGGAGTCAATCACCACCTTCCGGAGACACCTGAAACCCCACCTCTTTAAGGAATACCTAGGATAGGATAAATCAATCCTTCTGACCCCCCCCCCCTCCTGTTTTTACTCGTTATAGGTGTTAAAAACATCATAAGGTAGTTAATTTGAACCGTTTTATAGCAATTTATATCCGTTTAGGGCGATTTTATGGCATTTCTGTGTGATGCACTTTGAGGAGCTGGGCACTTTGAGTGCATGGTGAACGTTAGTGGCCATTTCGACGGGACAAGAGGACATCTTTCGACCAAAAGACGATTAGACCGGAGAAAGGATTCATTGCCCAAGATTCTGATGGAAGAACAGCTCATAGTAAGAACTATTTATGATGATAAATCGTGTTTGTCGAAAAATGTTAAACGCTTATGCCGCCATTTTGTTTGGTGTAGCTTCGCTTGGCGCAACCTGTATTGAAAAGTAAGGATAATTTAAAAAATGTAATTCAGCGATTGCATTAAGAATTAAATTGTCTATCAATCGCTGTCCACCCTGTATTTTTTAGTCAAGTTTATGAGTATTTATGTATAAGACTAGATCACTGTCTAATATGGCGCCCGACATTTTCTGACCAGCTTGGCTACTTTTCTCATTGTCTAACCACGATTTTGGTGGCTAAATATGCACATTTTCGAACAAACTGTATATGTATGTTGTAATATGATGTTACAGGAGTGTCATCTGAAGAATTCTGAGAAGGTTAGTGAAAAAAATAATACATTTTGGTGGTGATAATGCTATCGCTCTTTTTGCCGTGAATCAATGCTGGGGTAATGTTTGCACATGTGCTATGGTAATATAACGATTTATTGTGTTTTCGCTGTAAGACACTTAGAAAATCTGAAATATTGTCTGGATTCACAGGATCTGTGTCTTTCAATTAGTGTACGCTGTGTATTTTTAAGAAATGTTTTATGATTAGTAATTAGGTAATACACATTGCTCTCTGTATTTTTTCTAGTCGAGTTGTGATGGTGGGTGCAATTGTAAACTATGATTTATACCTGAAATATGCAAATTTTTCTAACAAAACCTATCTTATACAATAAATATGTTATTAGACTGTCATCTGATGAGGTTTTTTCTTGGTTAGTGGCTATCAATATCTTTATTTGGCCAAATTGGTGATAGCTACTGGTGTTGAGAAAAAATGGTGGACAAAGAAAAATTGTGATTTTTGCTAACGTGGTTAGCTAATAGATTTACATATTGTGTCTTCCCTGTAAAACATTTTACAAATCAGAGATGATGGCTTGAATCACAAGATCTGTATCTTTCATTTGGTGTCTTAGACTTGTGATTTCATTAACATTTTATTTTATGATATCCCTGTAACTTTAGGCTAGGCTATGCTAGTCAGCTTTTGTGTTGGGGGTGCTCCCGGATCCGGGTTTGTGAGGCGTTAGAGGTTTTAACTTCTTTGGCAGTATTTTCGCGTCCGGATGAAAAGCGTGCCCAGAGTAAACTGCCTGCTACTCAGGCCTTGATGCTAGGATATGCATATTATTAGTAGATTTGGATACTATTACTATTGGATAGAAAACACTCTGAAGTTTCTAAAACTGTTTGAATGATGTCTGTGAGTATAACAGAACTCATATGGCAGGCAAAAACCTGAGAAAAAATCCAACCAGGAAGTGGGAAATCTGAAGTTTGTAATTGTTCAACCCTTTGCTTATCCAATATACAGTGGAAATGGGGTCATATTGTACTTCCTAAGAATTCCACTAGATGTCAACAGTCTTTAGAACCTTGTTTGATGCTTCTACTGTGAAGTGGGGGCGAATGAGAGGGGATTGAGTAAGGTCTCTTCCAGAGTGCCATGAGCTGACCATGCTCATCACGTGATAGTTAGCTTGCATTCCTTTGCAATTCTACAGACAAAGGAATTCTCCGGTTGGAACATTATTGAAGATTTATCTTAAAAACATCCTAAAGATTGATTCTATACTTCGTTTGGCATGTTTCTACGGACTGTAACAGAACCTTTTGACTTTGTCTGCTCCTAGTGATCGCACCTCATGAATTTGGAATACTGGTCTAAAAACGTGCTAACAAAAAGGAGCTATTTGGACATAAATTATGAACTGTATCGAACAAATCAAACATTTATTGTGGAACTGGGATTCCTGGGAGTGCATTCTGATGAAGATCATCAAAGTGAATATTTATAATGGTATTTCTGACTTCTGTTGACTCCAACATGGCGGATATCTGTTTGGCTTGATTTGTCGTCTGAGCGCCGTACTCAGGTTATTGCATGGTTTGCTTCTGTAAATTCATCTGGCTCTCTGCAAAATCACCGGATGTTTTGGAACTACTGAACATAACGCGCCAATGTAAACTCAGATTTTTGGATATAAATATGAACTTTACCGAACAAAACATACATGTATTGTGTAACATGAAGTCCTATGAGTGTCATCTGATGAAGATCATCAAAGGTTAGTGATTACTTTTATTTATATTTCTGCTTTTTGTGACTCCTCTCTTTGGCTGGAGAAATGGCTCTGTTTTTCTGGCTCTGTTTTTCTGGCTCTGCCCTAACATAATCGTTTGGTTTGCTTTCGTCGTAAAGCCTTTTTGAAATCGGACACTGTGGCTGGATGTACAACAAGTGTATCTTTAAAACGGTGTAAAATACATGTAATTTTGAGGATTTTTAATTATAGGATTTCTGTTGTTTTGAATTTGGCGCCCTGCAGTTTCACTGGCTGTTGACGAGGTGGGACGCTACCGTGAGAGGTTAAGGACCTTCAAGACCTTTACCCACCATTGTGTGGGCGTGCACACATGCGTGTTTGAAAGTACATTTGAGAAACAATGGCACATTAAAGTGGTGCGAGGCCACATTAAGCGACTCTATTCTGAGGATATGTTCTACACATCACTCCCACATTCAACTGTATTCACTGTGTACAATTCTAAGGGTTCTGAGACGAAGGTGTCGATGCAATATGCATGGCTTGCTGTAACACAGGACAAGCAGAGTGGTATTCTCCTGTTCTCCCAGGTGCGAGAGAGACTGTCAGCTAGCGGCAAGTGACACCGCTATGACAAGGAGGAGAGGAACATGGGGAAGGGAAAAGCTGTTATAGAGGGCCATTCAAATGGATCACATACTTTTCCACCAAAGGCAAATAGATATTTTTATTCTCTTCCATTTGATTGCAGACAGTGTTCTGCAGACAGTGTTCACAAATGACGTCAGGTTGGATGGACGCCACTCTTCCGGTTAGTGTTGAAAGAGGCTGCAAATCAAGCTGTACTACTGCAGCTACCCAGTGAACCCCCATTGGAGCAGTCAGTGTGCAGAACAGTATACCGTCGATTTATAGGGCCCCTAAATGCCACACAATATGCTGTGGGAGCCAGATTAGTAGTAGTTACACTTTGCAAAAGGGATTCCAAGGGATAATCTGAACCAACACAGAAGCCCTCCTGACCTCTGGGGGTGGGATTACCAAGAGATACCAACCGAGTGCGATTTCCACCCTGTCATGTGAGCTAACGAATGAGCCAATCATAAATCATCCCCATCATTATAGTAATATAAACCACCGTCAGTACCATAGCTGTTGTTAGCATTAGCTCGCCGGAGTACAGTGCACCATTTCTATACATCCAGTCAAACTTTGTCCTAAAGATGCTAGGCGAGATGCTATCTGATCGGATCCTATTTGATTACATGGTTGGTTGCATCATCACTCCCTTTGGCACCCCATAACACCTATAATTCCTCTACTATTAACAGGTAGAGGACCAGTTGGATGGGTACTTTGATCTCAAGGTCTTGTGACATGAATGATGACCGGGCACTTGATCCCTTTCTGGCCCCCTTTGGCTAAGTGAAAAACAGGGTGATGGGACCAATGGGGGTCATGCTCATGCAGTGACACTCCCTCCTAAAGCAAAGACACCAATCATCAATCAAGATGAAGGCCTTTCAGTTAGATGACTGTCCCATCCTTGGGATAACAGGGACACATGGTACAGTATACCGGTTTTATCTCCCAAAAAGATTGGTCATATACGATAAACAACATCAGAGGACTGAAAGGACAGAAATTCCAGGCATCCGGGGTCACGACCCAAGTTTACCGTGCTAGGCCCCCTGCCTTGCCCGGCAGGATATTGCCTCACCACCTAGGTCTTGATAAATGGTGGAGTTTGACACAAGATGCCTCCCCCTGAGGAGCGGTAATTTAATCAAGCCAATAAAGGAACGCTCCTCTGAAATGTGTCCCGTCTTTTGTCCGCCTCTGGAGGACAGCTTCCACCACTGACCTTTAACCTTTCTGCTGCTGTTTTCGGGCGGCAATCACTTAGAGTGGTGTTTTTTTGGAGGTCCATCCTAATGAACTGTAACCTTCCGGATAGTGGAGGGGGTTTGGGCTGAGGAGGGACAGAAAGGGTATGGCTTGCTGAGTGAGTCCAGATGGTACAGCACCCAAATCAAGGCTTAACCAAGAAAAATAACGGTCTAACTCAACCTCACTGGTGTAACTACTCTATCCAGGCTTTCAGCCTTCTTTTAAACGCATGGGGAGAGGCAACGTGTATCTTCTGTTGGAGCTCATGGAGTGATAAATTAGTTTTCTATCTCATGCGCCGCAAACCTCAAACAGATGCTGTCCGAAAAACTTCCGAGCAGACTTTGCCTTTTGGCAGAGACTCAACGACCAAGCGGATGATTAGGAAACCGCAAGGAAAACCAGAGCAAGAGTTAAGCTGTTATCCCTATGAGATAAAGCCATACAAGTGAGCCTCTTAACCTACTATGTTAACATGGTCACAACACAAGATAGCTCTAGTCGCTAGACTAGACAGAGTGACCATGAAGAACAAGGGAGATATCAAATCAGTAAAACACAAAAGTATGTAGAAATGATAACAGAGCTATACATTTTAAATAAGATCATCTTTAAGAACTAACATGCTGACTAAACCGACCACGTTGCGCAAGTGTTGCAAAATAAATGCACATGCTATTCAATAGGTGTCTGCGTGGCCAGGCGCTAAAATAGAACTTGGTACTATTTTAGACGCTTGATGCGCAGCAAGTCCCGCCTCTCCCATCTACTCATTGATTTTTATGAGCATGTACCAAGGTGGATCACTGAAAGATGAAGTTGGTGGCAGTGATGCACCTTAACTTCTTGCGACTATAGGGGGTGCTGTTTCAAATTAGCATATTTGTCTCCACAGATGAAACGGCTTCCTACTCAATTCTTGATCGTACAATATGCATATTATTGTTATTATTGGATAGAAAACACTATCTAGTTTCTATAGCCGTTTGAATTATGTCTCTGAGTGGAACAGAACTTTTTCTACAGCGAAATCCATGACAGGTTTTGCGAAGGTCTGAGAGCGAAGCTCTGATCTCAGTTCAGTTTAAAGGGGTGTGTATATCCTATGGAACGACACGAACTGCACCCGCCTTCCCCTGGATGTCAGTAAGCAATGAGAAGTGGAATGGGCTTCCTACGTCACTCTCAGAGGTTATAAAAGACCAAGGAGTGAGGTGCGCCATCTTTTCGACGTTGAACTTTACGCAGAGAGAGACCTGTGCATGCCATTTTCGAGCGCTCAGTAATGAACTTTAGATATATCAGTCTGTAATTTAATTTGATATAGGTGTTAGAAACATCATAACGAAGCTATTTGAAACCGAGTTATATCAGATTATGCGAGTATATTGCTATTTTTCGGAATTTCCTCAGTATTGCGTATTGAGGATTTGGACACGTTAGCTAATGTTAGCAATTGTTAGCTATAGTTGGCTGCTATAGCAGAAGTTGAATGCAACGTTTTACAACCAAGCAACGATTCTTTTGGACAAAGAACAACCATGGCAAGATTCTGATGGAAGCTCGTCGAAAAGTAAGAGCTATTTATGATATTATTCCGTTTTTATGTGGAAAAATGTAAACTCAATAATGGTGATTAGTGACGCCGTTATTGCGTCACTAGTCTGGCTGTAACGCACACTGTATGTCTAGTAACGTTAATTTTAAAAAGCTAACTCTGCGGTTGCATTAATAACTCATACATCTTTCATTTCATGTCCAACCTGTATTTTTTTAGTCAAGTTTATGAATAGTTTTCGATAAAAATAGTTGTATTATCATGATGCTGCCGGGCAGATTGCTTGACTAGTTGGACAGTATTTCCATTGTGTAAGCACGATTTGTGCCGCTAAATATGCACATTTTCGATCAAACTCTATATGGATTGTGTAATGTGATGTTACAGGAGTGTCATCGGAAGAATTCTGAGAAGGTTAGTGAAAAAATTAATATATTTTGGCGATGTTTACGTTATCGCTCTCTTTGGCTAGAATCAATGCTGGTGTAATGTTTGCACATGTGCTATGCTAATATAACGATTTATTGTGTTTTCGCTGTAAGACACTTAGAAAATCTGAAATATTGTCTGTATTCACAGGATCTGTGTCTTTCGATTCGTGTATGCTGTGTATTTTTACGAAATGTTTGATGATTAGTAGTTAGGTAAACACGTTGCTCATTGTAATTATTCTAGTCCATTTGTGACGGTGGGTGCAATTGTAACCTATGACATCAACCTGAAATATGCACATTTTTCTAACAAAACCTATCCTATACCATAAATATGTTATCAGACTGTCATCTGAGGAGGTTTTTTCTTGGTTAGGGGCTATCAATATCTTAGTTTAGCCGAATTGGTGATAGCTACTGGTGTTGAGAGAAAATGGTGGACAAGAAAAATGGTGATTTTTGCTAACGTGTTTAGCTAATAGATTTACATATTGTGTCTTCCCTGTAAAACATTTTAAAAATCTGAAATGGTGGCTTTATTCACAGGATCTGTATCTTTCATTAGGTGTCTTGGACTTGTGATTTAATGATATTTAGATGCTACTATTTAATTGTGACGCTATGCTAGCGATGCTAATCAGTGTGGGGGGGGGGTGCTCCCGGACCCGGGGTAGGTGCTCGGTAGAGGTTAATGTTGGTTGCCAACCGCCATATAAAAATCCACAGAAGAAGAAAGATGGAGAGATCAAATAAAAACAAAAAAACATTTTACCTGTGGATTAAATTGTCGGAGAAAACATGGTTTTGAATTACTAAAAATGGTTCAAAATTCTACAAAGATCCAGCAAAATAAAAAGGACCATTACATTTCAGCTGAAATGACAACCCATGTTTATCTCCCAGGACAAATTAGCTAGCATTAGCAACCTAGCTAAATGTTCATGAATGTTTCGACCTCTCCCCAAATTAATATAGTTGGCTTTGGTATTTTAACCTGTGTCACGAACACGCCTGGAAGGGATAGAAATCTGTAAATCTAAGAGACAATTTCTTCCAGCTCTTAAAATATATTCATAAATTAGCAGAACATAATTGTCTCAGGCCCACTTCCATCCCCTCGCCGTTGTGGGACTGAGTGTTTTAGCCGTATTTGGTGTCTTCACCAATGTCCTCCGTTGACAATTTTGACTCCTGGAATAGGCCTGGCTACTGTGTGGAAGACGGAATGGCTGATTAATTAGGGACGATTTCAAGTTTTCATAACAATCGGTAGTCGGCATTTTTGGATGCCGATTACATTGCACTCCACGTGGAGACTACGTGGCCAACTGACCACCTGTTACCTAGGCTCCTTACTGCACTCGCGTAAGTTGCTAGCTAGCATTAAACTTATCTTAACATAATGATTAGTTAACTACACATGGTTGATGATATTACTAGTTTAACTAGCTTGTCCTGAGTTGCAAATAATCAATGTAGTACCTGTTAATTTATCATCGAATCGCAGCCTACTTCACCAAATGGGTGATGATTTAACAAGCGTATTCGCAAAGAAAGTTATGGCGCTGCACCAATGTACCTAACTATAAACATCGGTACCTTTCTTAAAATCAATGGACAAGTATATATTTTTTAAACCTGCATATTTAGTTAACAGAAACTCATGTTAGCAAGCAATATTAACTAGGGAAATTGTGTCACTTCTCTTGCGTTCTGTGCAAGCAGAGTCAGGGTATATGCAGTAGTTTGGGCCGCCTGGCTCGTTGCGAACTGTGTGAAGACCATTTCTTCCTAACAAAGACCGTAATTAATTTGCCAGAATTTTACATAATTATGACATAACATTTAAGGTTGTGCAATGTAACAGCAATATTTAGACTTATGGTTGCCACCCGTTCAATAAAATACAGAACGATTCCATATTTCAATGAAAGAATAAACGTTTTGTTTTCTAAATGATAGTTTCCAGATTTGACCATATTAAATGACCTAAGGCTCGTATTTCTGTGTGTTTATTATATTATAATTAAGTCTATGATTTGATATTTGATAGAGCAGTCTGACTGAGCAGCACTTTCCTGCGTTTTCCAGCAGCTCTTCGTAATGCTTGAAGCACAGCGCTGTTTATGACTTCAAGCCTAACTCCTGAGACTAGGCTGGCAATACTACATTGCCTATAAGAACATCCAATAGTTAAAGGTATATGAAATAAATGGTATAGAGAGAAATAGTCCTATAATAACTAGAACCTAAAACTTCTTAACTGAGAATATTGAAGACTCACGTTAAAAAGGAACCACCAGCTGTCATATGTTCTCATGTTCTGAGCAAGGAACTTAAACGTTAGCTTTTTTACATGGCACATATTGCACTTATACTTTCTTCTTCAACGCTGTGTTTTTGCATTATTTAAACTAAATTGAACATGTTTCATTGTTTGAGACTAAATTGATATTTATGTATTATATTAAGTTTAAATAAAAGTTCATTCAGTATTGTTGTAATTGTCATTACAAAAATATATATAAATTAATTTAGAAAATATATATATATATATTTTTAAATATATATATATATATTTTTTTTTTATTCGGCACGGGCCATTTTTGGTCCTCCAATAATCAGTATCGGCATTTAAAGATCATAATCGGTCGACCTCTAGTTTTTACCATCTCTTTGGTTATTGTGAGAGTTCCACATGTATCTAAAAGTGGTGACATGCCTAATGGTGCTAACCGGAGAAATGTGATTGCTATTCCTACTTTGCTTTGTATTGACACTCATATTTTAAAAGCTGAAATAAGGTTTGACATTTTTACTTAACATTCATAGTTTATTATCTAAAATGGATAATGTCAAGATCTGGGCCTCTCATGCAAACCCTGATAATTGTATTTTATTTGAAACCTGGTTAACTTCTCTAGGATAGTGGGCGACATTTTCACTTTTGGATGAATTTGTGCCCAAATTGAACGGCCTCGTACTCTGTCCTAAATCATATGATATGCATATTATTATTACTATTGGATAGAAAACACTGAAGTTTCTAAATCTGTTTGAATTATATCTGTGAGTAAAACAGAACTCATATGGCAGGCAAACTTCCAAACAGGAAGTGAAAATTCTGTAATGGGTCGCTGTGAAAGTCATAGCCTATTCAATTCTCCTATATTTATGGATCTGTATGCACGCCTTCCACTAGATGTCAACACGCAGTAGAACGTGGAATGAAGCGTCTAGCTTGATGTGGGACCGGATGAGAGCCATTGGAGTGACTGGTCAGGCAGATTGCCAGTTCTTGGTCACGCACACTGGGCATGTGATGTCCTTCTCTGCCATGGGTTATATAGACATGAAGAAATGCTCCGCTTGGGACGTTATTGGATATGAGAAAAACATCCTGAAGATTGATTCTCAACTGAGTTTGACCAGTTTATTCGATTTGTAATATCACTTTTTGAAGTTTTCGTTCATTAGCGTAAATTTGTATGGACACGTGAACTACACATGCTAGCCAAAGTTGCTAATTCGACAGAAGTAATGGACATTATAAAACAAAACAATGATTTATTGTGGAACTAGGATTTCTGGCACTGCATTCTGATGAAAGTTCATCAAAGGGAATATTTATGATGTAATTTCGTATTTCTGTTGACTCCAACATGGCGGAGAATGGCTGAGCGCCGTCTCAGATTATTGCATGCTGTGCTTTTTACTAAAGTTATTTTTTAAATCTAACACAGCGGTTGCATTAAGAACCAGTGTATCTTTAATTATATGTAAAACATGTATCTTTCATCAAAGTTTTATGATGAGTATTTCTGTATTTCACGTGGCTATCTGTAATTACTCTCGCTATTTTGGAGCCATTTCTGAACATGGCGCCAATGTAAAACCACGATTTGTGGCTATAAATATGCACATTATCAAATAAAACATAAATGTATTGTATAACATGATGTCATATGACTCATCTGATGAAGTTGTTCAAAGGTTAGTGATTAATTCTATCTCTATTTGTGGGTTTAGTGAAAGCTATCTTTGCTGTGAAAAAATGGCGGTGTGTTTTTGGATATGGTGGTGAGCTAACATAAATATATGTTGTGTTTTCGCTGTAAAACATTTTAAAAATCGGACATGTTTTCCTGGATTCACAAGATGTTTATCTTTCATTTGCTGTATTGGACTTGTGATTTCATGCTATTATATTATATTATTTACCTGTGGCGCTATGCTAGGCTATGCTAGTCAGCGTTTCTGATGACAATGATCCCGGATCCGGGATGGGTGGTTCAGAGAATTAACTGATAAAACCTTTGACTCTGTAACCATCCATAGCAACCTCAATGTGTTTAGGGCTGATAGGAAAGGCAAAGGTGGTGGGGATACTATTTACACAAATAATATTTTTTCTGTGTCTCCGTTAAAGGCTACCTCCAGTCCTAATCAATTTGAATTGTTGGATTTAAGTCAGGTTCAAACTCAAAAATAACAGTTATAGGAATCTATCGTCCAGTGTGTACTAAACAAACTCACTGATTGAATTGCCATTTTTACTACCCCAGAGGTGTTGATCGCTGGAGATTTTAATATTGCATGGGGAACGCAGGATTGCTGACTGTTCAAAGGATTTTTGTATTAATCTAAATTTGACCCAGCTGATTACAAAGCCTACTTGTCCAAACTTAAAAGGACCCTACGAAATCGACTTTGATTGATCTCATATTTACAAATACTCCAGTTAAATATGCTAGGAGTGGAGTACTTGCTTTGGATATTAGTGACCACTGTCCCATTATATGTGTCAGGGATATACGTATGCCTACATCCAAACCTCAATTTATCAAAAAGAGGAATTACATTTTTTTCAATGAACAGGCCTTTTTTGTGACCTTTATTTTAGTGACTGATTGTATTGCATATATACCTGACCCAGAGTGGGCTCTGAACCACTTCTCAAAATGTTTTCAATTGTATTGTAGATAAAACATGCACCCTTTAAAACAAGGTGAGAATTAAAAATAGGTCAGTCCAGAGATATCTGAAGTCCTACACAACAGAGATGCTGCCTGGGCCAAAGCTAGATTCAGGCGATTGAGAAATCTGTGCGTAATACTAGTTTAAAAAAATAAGAATAATGTTAATACACTATCTGAATGTACAGGGAACACAGCTACATTTTGGAAAGCTGTTACATCACTGAAGGGTTCCCGTCTCCTCTTCTCTCCCTCAAGAAATTAATTTAGATTCTGGCCCCATTACTGACAAAATTGATATCATTAATGCATTTTAAATCAGAATTTTCTCTCTGCGGGCTATATATTTAATGTATTTCAAAGCCAGCGCTTGAAAAGAGTAGTTTGGATGTTGATAAATCTATTGAATGATACTGAAAATGCTGGTCAGGAGTTTTCAGAAATTCACCGATAAAGAAGTCCTGGTTGCTTTGCTAACATTAGACAAACAAACATCCACAGGGCCTGATAATTTGGAGCCTGGTCTGCTTAAATGTGCAGCACCCCTTATTGCTGGCTCAGTAGCCCACATTTTTTATTTAACATTGTTAAAATTAAGTATTCCAAAAGCATGGAAATTCCCACAAACTCCAAAAATAAACTGTCCTCTCACTGTCAACTGTGTTCATTTTCAGCAAAGGTGTAAATATTTGTATGAACATAAGATTCAACAACAGACAAACTGAACAAGTTCCACAGACATGTGACTAACAAAAATTGAATAAATGTGTCCCTGAATAAAGGGGGAGGGGTCGAAATCAAAAGTAACAGTCAGTATTTGGTGTGGCCACCAGCTGCTTTAAGTACTGCAGTGCATCTCCTCCTCATGGACTGCACCAGATTTGCCAGTTCTTGCTGAGAGATGTCACCCCACTCTTCCACCAAGGCACCTGCAAGCTCCCGGACATTTCTGGGGGGGAATGGCCCTAGCCCTCACCCTCCGATCCAACAGGTCCCAGACGTGCTTAATGGGATTGAGATCCGGGCTCTTCGCTGGCCATGGCAGAACACTGACATTCCTGTCTTGCAGGAAATTACACGCAGAACGAGTAGTATGGCTGGTGGCATTATCATGCTGGAGGGCCCTGTCAGGATGAGCCTGCAGGAAGGGTACCACATGAGGGAGGAGGATGTCTGCCCTGTAACAAGCTCAGTCTGATGATGCTGTGACACACCGCCCCAGACCATGACGGACCCTCCACATCGATCCCGCTCCAGAGTACAGGCTTTTACGTAACGCTCAATCCTTCGACGATAAACACGGGTCCAGTGGCGGTGGGTTTGTGCCCATAGGCGACATTGTTGCCAGTGATGTCTGGTCGACCTGCCTTACAACAGGCCTACAAGCCCTCAGTCCAGCCTCTCTCAGCCTATTGCGGACAGTCTGAGCACTGATGGAGGGATTGTGTGTTCCTGGTGTAACTTGGGCAGTTGTTGCCATCCTGTACCTGTCCCGCAGGTGTGATGTTCGGATGTACCGATCCTGTGCAGGTGTTGTTACACGTGGTCTGCCACTGCGAGGATGATCAGCTGTCCGTCCAAGCTCCCTGTAGTGCTGTCCTAAGCGTCTCACAGTACGGACATTGCAATTTATTGCCCTGGCTCCATCTGCAGTCCTCATGCCTCCTTGCAGCATGCCTAAAGCACGTTCACGCAGATGAGCAGGGACCCTGGACATCTTTCTTTTGGTGTTTTTCAGAGTCAGTAGAACGTCCTCTTTACTGTCCTAAGTTTTCATAACTGTGACCTTAATTGCCTACCGTCTGTAAACCCTTTACAATGAAGATTTGTGAAGTTATTTGGATTTTTACTAATTATCTTTGAAAGACAGGGTCCTGAAAAAGGGACGTTTCTTTTTTTGCTGAGTTTATGTGCTGCCACTCCATAAGGGTGGGGATACAAATGATCTTGACAAGTATCGCCCCATTTCAAGACTACCTTGTTTAGCTAAGATTATTGAATCCTTGGTTAATGTACAACTTCGTTCCTTTTTATCTGATAATTGTATTTTTAATATAAACCAATCAGGGTTTAGGCCTGGGCATAGTGCTACCACAGCAACCACGCTAGTTGTTAATTATCTTGTCAATGCCTTGGATGCTAAAAAGAGCTGTGCTGCCTTGTTCATTGACCTGTCAAAGCCGTTCGACACTGTTGATTATTCTGTTTTGCTGAAGAAATGATCAAGAATAGGCCTGGGATATACAGCCTGTTTATGGTTTTAAAAGGATCTTAGCGACAGAACTCAGGCCATCTTGACAGATGGGGTTAATTCTAAATTTCTTGAGATTCAAAAGAGTGTTCCTCAGGGTTGGATTTTGGGTCCATTGTTCACCTTGTATATTAATGACATAGGGAACACTGTTAATACTTGTAACATTCATCTCTTTGCAGATGATACAGTTTTGCATTCCTGTGTCACCTCGGTGCAGCATGCCCTTCAGCATGCCTTCAATTCAATTCAGAAATCACTTACAGAGCTTAAATTACTGTTAAATACAAGTCAAACCAAGCTCATGCTGTTCTCTAGGTCATGTAATGTTTGCAGATTTGCGCAACAAATGGAGCTTGTTTCTCAATATAAGTAGCTGGGTGTCTGGATTGATGACAAGGTGTCCTTTGTAACGCATATATTAATCTGACGAAGAAGCTAAGAATAAATCATGCCTCAGTATTGAAAATAGGAGAAAGATTGTTCAAACAAGGCTTCTCCCTGTATTGGATTTTGGTGATATTGTTTACATGCGGCAACTTGTGTTCTGAAAGTGTTGGACACAGTCTACCTTTATCACAGGGAACACTTTTAGGACTCATCATTGCGGTCTGTATAAAAATGTGGGATGGACCTCTGTATATAAGAGAGCTGCATTCTTTTATTTAGTTACAAAGCAATCTTACATAAACTCCCTTCATATGCAACGTTATGTATTAAGTTAAGAATCTCAGCCCGTTCTCAGTAATGGAGAACACTAGGAGATCCCTTTGGTCTCCACAGATTTGGGAAAAATCTGCATTTTGTTTTTTTGCCCCTAATTTGTGGAACAATCTGCACAGTTCACTGCAGTTATATGTGCTGGTGCCACTCAGGCACTTTACATTATTGATTGAGATCCTCTATGTAGTTGAATGTCACTGCTTTTATTAAATGTTTATTTTCTTATTGTGTGCTGAATTATATTGTTTTATACAGGTGTATGTTTGATTATGCTGTTTTTAATTGTAATGTATATAGATAGGGCTCTTGTAAAATAGATGTTTAATCTCAATGTGACTCCCTGTTTAAATAAAAATTAACCATACCTCAGCTATAAAAAGGGAGACAAAAAAAACAGGCCCCATCCAGAGAAAACAAAAACAAAATATTGATTCCTAATAGCCCTCTGTCGTGTTCACGAGAGGCCTAAAAACACTTCGTAATTGATTGCTGCTCACAGCAGCCCTAGCCAGGTCCTGTTGAGGCTTTAAAGTGGTCCAAGCTTCAATACACCAGATGTGTCTTTACACAGTAGAGCAGACCATTAGCAATCAATACACTGTCCCCCAAGGCTTTGTTGGAAGTAGCACAGCAGAATGAGTCGTTCGTATTCTAGGAAATACATATACATTAACACAACAGCGGTAAGGTGCAATCTCTAGGTGATCCATGAGCTTGTAAATAGCATACAGTAGCCATACTGTGATTAACATGGCTTTGTCTTCTCGTAAGACTCCAGGCAAGCTATCCAGCCAATGGAGACTACATCATCTGTGCATAGGAGAGATTCAAATGTCTCATAGGTGCAAGGAATTTTCTTGGGAGCGAATCTCCAGAGTCGACACTCCATGTCTGAACGTAAACACTAAAAGCAAGAGATAGCAGGTCCTCTTTCTAAGGTGTCCATATTAGGCCAGAATACAGTATCCATATTAGGCCAGAATACAGTATCCATATTAGGCCAGAATACAGTATCCATATTAGGCCAGAATACAGTATCCATATTAGGCCAGAATACAGTATCCATATTAGGCCAGAATACAGTGTCCATAAGATTCAAAATGACCTCTTTAGCCCTGAATTTGATTTAAAGGCCCCCGCTGCAGTGTGTTGTTTTATTGGACCCATGGCAACATGTTGAAGATTCTGGGCCTTTTCTGTTGGTGTCCAGGGTCTTACATTAACCACCCATTGGCGAGGGGGTTAACAGCTTTCATTGAATACCTAAATCATGACCCCAATAAATTATGAGGTACAGCTGCCACCTTTTTGATAAGTGGAAGTGTCGCAACTACCCTCAATCTCCTTAAGCCTGCGGGCACACACACA
This sequence comes from Salvelinus fontinalis, assembly GCF_029448725.1. Classification (NCBI taxonomy): domain Eukaryota; kingdom Metazoa; phylum Chordata; class Actinopteri; order Salmoniformes; family Salmonidae; genus Salvelinus; species Salvelinus fontinalis. Next base: position 29,147,633 of record NC_074689.1, read on the forward strand.
AACACGAACGCACACACACAATTTACAATTTCAACTAACAGTACACAATGAAGCAGTGGTTGATGAAGCAGTGGTCGTTTCCTGTATTTAATAACCATGGGGTTGTCGGGTCCCTGACTGCTACAGGCTTTGTTTTTTTTGTTTTTTATATTTCAAGGTTGGACGTTAGCACGTGGGGTGCACCGATTGGTGTCACCTCGTTGGTCAGTATGTGTTACACCTGTGCTAATTTGTCCATCTCGTTAGTCGGAAGGTGTTTCACATGTGAGGGCCCAAGTGATATTTAAGAGTGGCTGGCCCAGTGCTCCAGGTCTTGAGAGATATGGAGGGTTAAAACCACTTAAGGATACGCGCTCCTTTAAAATTTTAGCCTGAAATGACATACAGGCAGTTCGATTTGGGTAGCTCAGGCCCTGAAGCAAGGATATGTATATTCTTGATACCATTTGAAAAGAAACACTGAAGTTTGTGGAAATGTGAAAGGAATGTAGGAGAATATAACACAAATCTGGTAAAATATATGTTTTTGTACCATCTTTGAAATGCAAGAGAAAGGCCATAATGTATTATTCCAGTTTGGTGTGGGCTTCAATTTTGTTTCCCTGTTCTTGGGAAAATTTTGTGGGCGCTCGTGGTGGATGTCTTTTAGGTCCCGGTTGTTGTTGCTAGTCAACTTTCAGTGGACACCCCCATGAGTGTCTTTCAGAACCCCTCCTTAAACCCCAGCGGTTTCCTTTGGGTTGTTTTCTAAGACTCTGTTAGTTCCCCTTTAAGTTTCAGCAACAATTTTTGGTTTTCTTTTTGAGGAACGTAACACTGACCATAAAAGTCTAATGTAAAAGTGTGTCTGTTTACCCCGAGCACACACAGACATGCAAACAAATGCAAGCGCATTTGGTCAATATTGTAATATACAAACAAGCTAGTGTTAAACTGCTAAGAGACCTTTGTGACATTTTGTGTGGGGGGAAAAAAGCTTTCGCACTAAGAGAGGGATATGCTACACTGCCACACAAACTACTTGATCTGAGCCTTCAAGTTCACAAGCAGAGGATGGAGGACCAAAATGTGGAGGAGTAAACAATTATCCAAAACCAAACGAGGGGGAAGTGGATTTTTTTAGTGCGCTAGGCAAGATCATGTGGTAGGAAGAGAGATGGAGCTGTGTACACAGTCTGAAGAAGATTATGTGGTAGGAAGAGATGGAGCTGTGTACACAGTCTGAAGAAGATCATGTGGTAGGAAGAGAGGTGGAGCTGTGTACACAGTCTGAAGAAGATCATGTGGTAGGAAGAGATGGAGCTGTGTACACAGTCTGAAGGAGCAGCGGGGTCTCTAATACCCACTACTACATTCCCTGCAGTGACCTCAGAATAACTTGACGCCCAGTAAATCATGAAGAGAGGGACCCCTCTCCCTCTCTCTTAATCCTGTCCATATCCTGTTTCCTTCCTGCGCTCCTTCTTTTCATGTTGTGGACAGTCTGGCTGAATGAGGGATTTACATTTTTGTTATTTAGCAGACGCTCTTATCCAGAGCGACTTACAATTAGTGCATTCAGCTTAAGATACTCAAAAGATGGGCGGGGACTCCGTTGTCCTGACTTTAGGGGGAAGCTTGTTCCACCATTGGGGTGCCAGGACAGAGAAGAGCTTTGGGATGAGTCTGATGGGCCTTTGAAGTGTACGGCCTGGATCATACCACAAGGGGCGAGAGAGGGCAAGAGTGATTGAGTAAGCAGGGGATGGAGTGGTGGAGAGACAACATGTTGGAGATAGCTAGAGAGCCCTACTGGAATCTGTATGTTGTTTTGGTATGCAGGCATACAGCATGGTGGTGTTTGACAAAATGCAGGTCAGGATGACCAACTGCTGGACCGTGACTAATTCTTCCCAGGTTCTAGTTTATGGACAAACATGGCTGCCTGAAGGCTTTGTTTATTTTGTTTTGAAGTGATTATCTGAACAGCTTTGGGTGGGTTACGGACCCAACAATTTCAGAGACCAGGTTAGCAGGGTTTCAACTGACATTTCTGCTGTATCAACAAGTTGAAACCAATGGCGCAAATCCTGACTCAAGATATAACTAGGCTAACTATAATCATTAAGGTGCACTTCTGCATAAGTATCTGAAGTTTAGATTTGAGCTAATGTCGCTATAGCCTGGAATGACAATCTGTTGCCCAGCAACTGTAAAACCACTATGGTCATTCAGTTTGAAATGAATGATCAGCAGTATTCTTCTGACATGAAACATTTAAGGGGGGTAACGAAAGCTTCAGGTGTGTTGAGATTCACACTGTGGAAGAGATGCATCCCACAGATGAGAGCTGGGCTGGTAAAATAAATATCCCACTTGTTTTCCCCCTCTGCCCGCATTCAACTACCGGCACATGGCTTTGTCTGGTGCTTATCCACAACGAGCACGCGCCTGCGGTGCCATAAATAATTCATTTAAAAGAAGAAAAAAAACATACCCTGCAACCATTTTACCCCACCCCTCTGTTAATTAGAAAAAGTAGACACGAAGCTGGGGAATAAGGCATAGTCCTTCCATGAGAGACATTTCACACCCCCCCCCCCCCCCCACCCTCCGGGGCATTCCATTCATTTTCCCTTTCAGAATCTGCTCTGTGCATGCACTGAGAGCGGATGGTTCCAGGAGAGAGACTGACGGACGGGAGGGGTGTTCTGTATTGTCAGTGTTCTGTACCTCCCTCTGAACTTCCTGTGCACTACTCTTACTCTGTAAAATGGAAAGTGTTGACACTGTCTCCACCTAAGTAGAATTCATATCCGGCTGAGATGGGGGGAAAATGTGAGTGAGTGAGAAATAAAGGAGGGGGATGGGGTGGTGGAAGGACAATGAGAGCAAAGAAGATGCATCTCTCACCTCTCGGGTTCCCCTTACCTCAGGGTCATGTTGTGTGACCTGCAGATATCATCCGCTATTTATTGCTGTCACAATTCCACAGAGAACACGTGTTGCTGAACTATGCCTCAATAATTATGCAGTACATAGCGTACAAAAGCTTGTAAGTGAATATGGGTAAGCAATGCACAACACTAGGACGAAGAGCACAAGTGGTTACCAGTGGTCACAAATTGTCAGTTTCCCTGCTTCGGCTGTTTTTTTCATTGTTTTACAGATTGAAGCACCAATTGCAATCCAGAAAGGTGAGGTTGGGTTCAACTCCATTACAATTCCAGCCAATACAGAGCTAACATTGGCCACATGAATTTGAATATAAAAATACCCTTAGGGAAACAGGGTATATTAGAATTCAAAGACCAAAACTGAAGCGTCAGGCCCAATAGCTGTGCATTCAAGACAATGTCTACGGGAGAGAATTAAATGCCCGAAATCGACTTCTCACCGACAGCACCCACCTAGCTAGTCTGCATGCAGCTGCTGTTGTCTGCCAGGTCGGAGAGAGAATGATTCATTCATTCTATGGGAAACCATGGCGGTGCATCACTGTTAAAAAGCGAACCCAATATGTCCCTCGGCATGCAAAGCGCAACAGTTTGGCATTTGCATTTTCCCACAATTCAATTAGCACGGTTGTCAGCCACCTGGGCCCGTTCACATGCCATCCAACAGACTGGCGCCCCGCATCTCGCACTGACCCATCTAAGCTTTTTGGAGAAACAAAATGCCCCTCCTTCCAGCTTTCTCCCCAACCTAACACTCTGACGCACTCAATATCACCCTGCACAACACTGAATTCAACTAAAACAGGGGTGCTTTCTCCCCAACCTAACACTCTGACGCACTCAATATCACCCTGCACAACACTGAATTCAACTAAAACAGGGGTGCTTTAACTCCAACTTGAAACATTGACCTCTGAGGGGCTATTCAAAAGGTGTTACCTTGGAAAAGAGAAAGTGTAGCACACACACGCCTTCTACAAGAACTCTTTCTTTAAATCCAGTCCACAACCCTGTCATCCCCCATGTTTTGGGTCTTTCACGGACCCAGCTCTGTTAGTAGCTCAGTAGCACACTAACATAGTGGTTTATGGCTCTCAGTTCTGTGTTCTCAAAAAAAATCTATTTTAGAAGGCCTCCCAAGATGGCAGCTTAAAGAATTCCATCAGGGCTCCATAGGGCTAATAACTACCCCACAGTGGGAGGAGCAGACTGAAACCACTAGTCGAGTGCATGGGAGACAGTCCCATTGGCTGTAAAATATTCCAGGCCCGAGCAGATACAAGTGACACAAAACAATGGGACCAGACGCAAGGAATCGAGTATGGGCAAACTCCAAATCATGTCTTTTTCTACGACCCCTACTACACATTTTTTTATTTAATACAAGAAATGTAATCTCAGACGAGTACGGTGGCAAGTGAGAGGAGTCCAACATATGGTAGTCTATTTAAAAATTGAATTAATAAAACCACTGACTCACATTGGAACTCTGGAGAGATGCTGGACCAGCGCCATAGTTTCCTGTTCAAATTAATTCAAAGCAAAATCAGGGATTTCTGCAGTATTTGGCAGATGGCACCAACTGGACAAAAAAATAATAATAATAATTTTAAAAAATCAGTAAAAAAAAAAAATTCGCCTGAAACCCTCATGTCATCTTTCAGGTTCTTAAACATGACATAACATTTTAGTCATTTAGCAGGCTCTTGAACAGAGCAACTTACAGGTGCAATTAGGGGTAAGTGTCATGCTCAAGGGCACAGGCAGATTTTTCACCTAGTCAGCTCTGGGATTCGAACCAGCGACCTTTTGGTTACTGGTCCAATGCTCTTAACCGCTAAGCTACCTGCCACCCCGTTGATTTGAAATCTCCTGATGTTAATTGCTACCTTGGGGTTGTACATCACCAATGATACGGTCTGTTCCATTTCTATTCCCTCCTGTTTGGTCTGTAACAGGCACCAATGAAACTCAATAGTAATACTGCCACTCCTACAGAAGTAGACCTACGTGAATACCAAGATGGAAATGAGAGAGTAGCCATCCTGCATTCAGAATTGTCAGATCTCGCTGGGGGCTCCGGACTCGTAGCAAGCGCGTCATAATCCTTTACAGAAACTTAAAAGACGAGCGGTAACTTGTGTCAGATTTCTGCAGGTTTCAATCAAATTATTATTATTATATGCCAGAGTTGACATGGGTTTCTAGGGTAGGGGAAAACACATCTGGCTTCTGATGGACAGCTCATTTACGGCGAGCTAGAAAAGTGGAGCGAGGGGGGAGACCGCCTGGATCGAAGATATGATTTCCTGGAATCATACTGACCACGACATTACCGCCCCGGCAGACAGAGTGAATGAGCGCCCCTCGCGAACCTGGGTTATTGGCATCTTCCGAACGATGCCCAGTTATTTTCCGGAGTGAAGCCTTTGTGTACCCTGATGAAGGGGAGGAGATAAACCATCACTCCCTTTTGTCCTCAATTACTCCTTGGCAACAGTTTGAGGTCAACATGGAGGCTACAGTATTGTACATTCTACCTTCTGTCCTTTACCCCTCCCCCCCAATCCCTAACCCCCATCCATCCATCCCTCCCTCCTCTACCCCCCATCCATCCCTCTTCTACCGCCCTTCTAACCCTCCCCCCTCCCCATCCCTCTTCTACCCCTCCATCCTTCTATCCCTTCTTCTAACCCTCCCCCACACCTCTTCTACCCCTCCCTCCACACTCTTCTACCCCTCCCTCCACTCTTCTACCCCTCCCTCCACACTCTTCTACCCCTCCCTCCACACTCTTCTACCCCTCCCTCCACACTCTTCTACCCCTCCCTCCACACTCTTCTACCCCTCCCTCCACACTCTTCTACCCCTCCCTCCACACTCTTCTACCCCTCCCTCCACACTCTTCTACCCCTCCCTCCACACTCTTCTACCCCTCCCTCCACACTCTTCTACCCCTCCCTCCACACTCTTCTACCCCTCCCTCCACACTCTTCTACCCCTCCCTCCACACTCTTCTACCCCTCCCTCCACACTCTTCTACCCCTCCCTCCACACTCTTCTACCCCTCCCTCCACACTCTTCTACCCCTCCCTCCACACTCTTCTACCCCTCCCTCCACACTCTTCTACCCCTCCCTCCACACTCTTCTACCCCTCCCTCCACACTCTTCTACCCCTCCCTCCACACTCTTCTACCCCTCCCTCCACACTCTTCTACCCCTCCCTCCACACTCTTCTACCCCTCCCTCCACACTCTTCTACCCCTCCCTCCACACTCTTCTACCCCTCCCTCCACACTCTTCTACCCCTCCCTCCACACTCTTCTACCCCTCCCTCCACACTCTTCTACCCCTCCCTCCACACTCTTCTACCCCTCCCTCCACACTCTTCTACCCCTCCCCCACACCTCTTCTACCCCTCCCTCCACACTTCTACCCCTCCCTCCACACTCTTCTACCCCTCCCTCCACACTCTTCTACCCCTCCCTCCACACTCTTCTACCCCTCCCTCCACACTCTTCTACCCCTCCCCCACACCTCTTCTACCCCTCCCTCCACACTCTTCTACCCCTCCCTCCACACTCTTCTACCCCTCCCTCCACACTCTTCTACCCCTCCCTCCACACTCTTCTACCCCTCCCTCCACACTCTTCTACTCCTCCCTCCACACTCTTCTACCCCTCCCTCCACACTCTTCTACTCCTCCCTCCACACTTCTACCCCTCCCTCCACACTTCTACCCCTCCCTCCACACTCTTCTACCCCTCCCTCCACACTCTTCTACCCCTCCCTCCACACTCTTCTACCCCTCCCTCCACACTCTTCTACCCCTCCCTCCACACTCTTCTACCCCTCCCTCCACACTCTTCTACCCCTCCCTCCACACTCTTCTACCCCTCCCTCCACACTCTTCTACCCCTCCCTCCACACTCTTCTACCCCTCCCTCCACACTCTTCTACCCCTCCCTCCACACTCTTCTACCCCTCCCTCCACACTCTTCTACCCCTCCCTCCACACTCTTCTACCCCTCCCTCCACACTCTTCTACCCCTCCCTCCACACTCTTCTACCCCTCCCTCCACACTCTTCTACCCCTCCCTCCACACTCTTCTACCCCTCCCTCCACACTCTTCTACCCCTCCCTCCACACTCTTCTACCCCTCCCTCCACACTCTTCTACCCCTCCCTCCACACTCTTCTACCCCTCCCTCCACACTTCTACCCCTCCCTCCACACTCTTCTACCCCTCCCTCCACACTTCTACCCCTCCCTCCACACTTCTACCCCTCCATCCACACTTCTACCCCTCCCTCCACACACTTCTACCCCTCCCTCCACACTCTTCTAACCCTCCCCCACACCTCTTCTACCCCTCCCTCCACACTCTTCTACCCCTCCCTCCACACTCTTCTACCCCTCCCTCCACACTTCTACCCCTCCCTCCACACTCTTCTACCCCTCCCTCCACACACTTCTACCCCTCCCTCCACACTTCTACCCCTCCATCCACACTTCTACCCCTCCCTCCACACACTTCTACCCCTTCCCTCCCCCAACCCTCTTCTACCCCTCCACCCCCTTTCTTCTAACCCTCTCTCATCCCTCCCCATTCCCAACCCTTCTTCTACCCCTCCCATCCCTCCACCCCCCCTTATTCTACCCCTCCCTCCACCCCCCTTCTTCTACCCCACCCCCCCATCCCTCCACCCCCGCTTCTTCTAACCCTCCCTCCCCCCTTCTACCCCTTCCCTCCCCCAACCCTCTTCTACCCCTCCACCCCCTTTCTTCTAACCCTCTCTCATCCCTCCCCATTCCCAACCCTTCTTCTACCCCTCCCATCCCTCCACCCCCCCTTATTCTACCCCTCCCTCCACCCCCCTTCTAACCCTCCCTCCCATCCCTCCACCCCCCTTCTAACCCTCCCCATCCATCTTCTAACCCCATCCATCCCTCCCCCACCCCCCTTCTAACCCTCCCCCCTCTTCTAACCCTTCCCCATCCCTCCACCCCCCTTCTTCTAACCCTCCCCCTCCTTCTAAACCTCCCCATCCATCTTCTAACCCACCATCCCTCCCTCCTCCACCCCCCTTCTACCCCTCCCCCCATCCAATCCATCTTCTAACCCCCCAACCCCCCCCCCTTCTAACCCTCCCCCATCCCTCCCCTCCATCTTCTAGCCCTCCCCATACCACTTCTACCCCCCCTTTCTAACCCTCCATCTTCTAGCCCTCCCCATACCACTTCTACCCCCCCTTTCTAACCCTCCCCTCCATCTTCTAGCCCTCCCCATACCACTTCTACCCCCCCTTCTAACCCTCCCCTCCATCTTCTAGCCCTCCCCATACCACTTCTACCCCTACCTTTAACTCTCCACTTCCTCTTATTTCACCTCCACATCTTCCTACTTTTCTTTCCCTGATTTCTTCTAGCTTAATGTTTAGACTTTTTTCTGCTCCGATGGGCACATTTGCGAGTGGTACAATAGAACAGCTGTCGGGAGACTAGGCTGGGTCCAAGAATGACTGCAAATATCCCAGGGAGAGAGGGAGGAAAATAGGATAAATGCTGCACGATTCCTGGCTTCATGCCGACTGAATCACAAATGGGGTCTGCAGATGAGCGAATGCATTCTCCGTTCCAGGGCATACACAAGAAATGCTACTATCCAGAGCACTGCATTGAGGGTAAATCGCAATGGGTGTCAAGCAAAGTTTCCAACCTGACCCAGGTGTATGCATTTCCAAAACACTCCAATATCAGATAACAGCAGTGGGCAACATTTACGGAACCTCCCATGTACTTATCTGCCATGAGGTTCTCACTCTCGTGCACCAGTAAATATATCATGCTGGGTAGTGTGTAAATTGCCCTCTAGCAATCCCCACATGCCCTCAGATCCCCCTTGTAAAGCGCAATAACAGTGGTATAAATAGTGTCCCACATGGAGATGAATATCTTTGGTGAGGAATACGCATCAATCTTTTCTCTCTAGACTCATCTCCCACACGTGTCACATTTTTATGCGTCCCGGAGTAGGGATCTCTCGCCTACTTGTCAGACATTCGCTTCCTCAGATTTCTCTCCTGGCTTTGGATTTTTCCTTCACCATCGCCTCTTGTCTATCAATGGTCTTGACAGTAAGCTGGAATTGAATATGTAGCGTGGTGAGACAGACCTAAATCTCAAGTCAGCCATTGCACAAGGCATGAGTGAGGCATAGAACAGATCCAAAATTGCTTCAAGGTCATTGTAAAATGCTATAACCCCAGTGCTATGCACCAATGCATGACCAATGTATGACCAATGCATCCAAGGACAGATTGGTTCAACTCATGCAAATTGGCAAAATCAAAACGTCTGACATTCTGTAGGAGTTAGATGGATGGATTTCACTTCCCCATATGTATGATTTACATGCTGTCAGAACCCACATTTGTTTTACTAGCCCGGGGGGGGTCCCAAAGAATGATGCACACTCAGAGGAGTGGATCTCAACATGCAAAATGACACATTTGTGTGCCACCGGATTTAAATGGGATCACCTTCTGACAGAACTCACCATAGGTCTCCAACAGACAGGGGTTTTGTTGATCGCTGTGCTCTGTGTGGAGTGGTCGACTAAGTCGTGGGCGGCATAAGCGGCGGTAGCAGCAGCACGCTGAGCTAAAAGGTCTTCTCGCTCAGCTCTAAATGTGACGCATTAGGAGACATGTCAGAAAAGGATGAGACAAGGGTACAGGCAACCAGCCCTCTCCTGTAGTTTTAGACCCTGGTGAAGTAGAATCCACTGCACTGACTCATTCACAGTTTGTGAAGTTGGGGGAGGGGCCACATGCAAATGGGTGAATACGGCAAAGGGGCATACTTTGAAACAAATGTGCAAATACAGAACCATTACACAACAAGTGGAGAATACAGAACCATTATACACCAAGTGGAGAATACAGAACCATTACACACCAAGTGGAGAATACAGAACCATTACACACCAAGTGGAGAATACAGAACCATTACACACCAAGTGGAGAACAGAACCATTACACACCAAGTGGAGAATACAGAACCATTACACACCAAGTGGAGAATACAGAACCATTACACACCAAATAGAGAATACAGAACCATTACACACCAAGTGGAGAATACAGAACCATTACACACCAAATAGAGAATACAGAACCATTACACACCAAATAGAGAATACAGAACCATTACACACCAAGTGGAGAATACAGAACCATTACACACCAAGTGGAGAATACAGAACCATTACACACCAAGTGGAGAATACAGAACCATTACACACCAAGTGGAGAATACAGAACCATTACACACCAAATAGAGAATACAGAACCATTACACACCAAATGGAGAATACAGAACCATTACACACCAAGTGGAGAATACAGAACCATTACACACCAAGTGGAGAATACAGAACCATTACACACCAAGTGGAGAATACAGAACCATTACACACCAAGTGGAGAATACAGAACCATTACACACCAAGTGGAGAATACAGAACCATTACACACCAAGTGGAGAATACAGAACCATTACACACCAAGTGGAGAATACAGAACCATTACACACCAAATAGAGAATACAGAACCATTACACACCAAGTGGAGAATACAGAACCATTACACACCAAATAGAGAATACAGAACCATTACACACCAAGTGGAGAATACAGAACCATTACACACCAAGTGGAGAATACAGAACCATTACACACCAAGTGGAGAATACAGAACCATTACACACCAAGTGGAGAATACAGAACCATTACACACCAAGTGGAGAATACAGAACCATTACACACCAAGTGGAGAATACAGAACCATTACACACCAAGTGGAGAATACAGAACCATTACACACCAAGTGGAGAATACAGAACCATTACACACCAAGTGGAGAATACAGAACCATTACACACCAAGTGGAGAATACAGAACCATTACACACCAAGTGGAGAATACAGAACCATTACACACCAAATGGAGAATACAGAACCATTACACACCAAATAGAGAATACAGAACCATTACACACCAAATAGAGAATACAGAACCATTACACACCAAATAGAGAATACAGAACCATTACACACCAAATAGAGAATACAGAACCATTACACACCAAATAGAGAATACAGAACCATTACACACCAAATAGAGAATACAGAACCATTACACACCAAATAGAGAATACAGAACCATTACACACCAAGTGGAGAATACAGAACCATTACACACCAAGTGGAGAATACAGAACCATTACACACCAAGTGGAGAATACAGAACCATTACACACCAAGTGGAGAATACAGAACCATTACACACCAAGTGGAGAATACAGAACCATTACACACCAAGTGGAGAATACAGAACCATTACACACCAAATAGAGAATACAGAACCATTACACACCAAATAGAGAATACAGAACCATTACACACCAAATAGAGAATACAGAACCACTACACACCTAATGGAGAATACAGAACCACTACACACTTAATGGAGAATACAGAACCATTACACACCAAGTGGAGAATACAGAACCATTACACACCTAATAGAGAATACAGAACCATTACACACCAAGTGGAGAATACAGAACCATTACACACCAAATGGAGAATACAGAACCATTACACACCAAATAGAGAATACAGAACCATTACAAACCAAATAGAGAATACAGAACCATTACACACCAAATAGAGAATACAGAACCATTACACACCAAATAGAGAATACAGAACCATTACACACCAAATAGAGAATACAGAACCATTACACACCTAATGGAGAATACAGAACCATTACAAACCAAGTGGAGAATACAGAACCATTACAAACCAAATGGAGAATATGGGCTCCCGAGTGACGCAGCGGTTTAAGGCACTGCATCTCAGGTGCAAGAGGCATCACTACAGTCTCTGGTTCGTATCCATGCTGTGTCACATCCAGCTGTAAATCGGGAGTCCCATTGGCCAGCCCACAATTGGCCCAGTGTCGTCCGGGTTTAACAGGGGTAGGCCATCATTGTAAATAAAAATGTGTTCTTAACTGACTTGCCTAGTTAAATAAAGGTAAATAAGGATCTGACCATTTTCCCCCCAATTTTCACCTAAAATGACATAGCCAAATCTAACTGCCTGTAGCTCAGGACCTGAAGCAAGGATATGAATATTCTTGATACCATTTCAAATGAATGTAGGAGAATATAACACAGATCTGGTAAAAGATAATACAAAGAAAAAAAGCATGCATTTTAAAAATGCAAGAGAAAGGCCATAAAGTATTATTCCAGCCCAGGTGCAATTTAGATTTTGGCCACTAGATGGCATCAGTGTACGTGCAAAGTTTGACACTGATCCAATGAACCATTGCATATCTGTTCAAAATGTTGCAACAAGACTTCCCAAATGTGCCTAATTGGTTGATTAATACATTTAAGTTAATAATTGTGCACTCTCAAACAATAGCATGGTATTTCACTGTAATAGTTACTGTAAATTGGACAGATGTCTATGTCCTGGGAATGTGTTTTGTTACTTACAACCATGCTAATCACATTAGCCTACGTTTGCTCAACCGTCCAGCGGTGGGGACCGAGGCCGTAGAGGACACACACACACAAAATGGAGAATATAGAACCATTACAATCCAAAATGTGTAACCTTCTCACAACCTGCCATAACACTGCAGCAATGGTCCCTGGCTCTGCTCTCCCTCTCCGCAGCATATCATTTTGAGTTCTCAAACACTGCAAGGGCAATACGTCACCACAGGCATTTTCTCCTTGCCTCTCTGAACCCTTCTCATTCACATCGAGTCGTATGGTATGACCACATTACTAGAACTACGACGGGGAAATGATGAGGCCATCATATCAGTGTGATGGATCAAAATAGTATCCACCCAACATGATAAGGCCACTAGATCCATGTGGAGTCTCAAGAGGTATGGGGATGCTGCTCTGACACTAGGTGGAGAGGGGGACTTAATAAGTTATGTTCTAAATGAAAAATATTATATTATTAGGACTCCCCCCATTTTGGGGAGTCATAAAATAGTGGTTTCCCTCTCACAGTTGGCTTACTCACTTTCCTCAGCATTTACTTCTTCCATTTTAGAGAAACTAAGAAAAAGTACTGAGAGTTCAAACAGTTTGGATTTAGCCTGCCTACTAGCATCTATTCATGTGTTGTTGCTCATAAATGGCTCCGCTTTCGGTTTTGGGTTGTGGTTCTTTAGAAACACCCCCAGTTCCCTTCACATCCTGCTAGGATTTGCTCAATTCCTCACAGAGAGAGTGTTTATGTGATTCAGAGGTGGCCTCTGAGGACTTCACCCTTCCAGAGGAGTTGGAAGAGACAGATTACCTCAGATTGATGTGATAGGCCTCTTATCTATTATTAGACTGAACTGGCAGAGGCCTTTTCATTCCAGTTTAGGTGACAGAAAAGCTGGGGAAGAGAGTAAACTTCAGAACCAGAGCTCTTTCTTTCACTTTCATTACCTCATGAACACACACACACGATGATCGCTCCGACGCTGCTCTTCATAGTCATACATTAAGGTCACCAATTCCTAAATAAAGAACCTTTTCCGGCTAATCAGTCATCTCATTGTAATTTGTCCCATGTCGGGAGAATCAATTTGGTGAACACAGAATATGTCCCATTTATCATATCTTTGTGCTATAAATGACTACCGGTTGCAATTTTCAACACAAGTTTGCCGGCGTGTGATAGAAGATAGAAAGCCACTCCATCAAGGCCTGGTTCAAATCTTTAGTTTGAAGAAGAAACCCCACCAAGGTTAAGATGATTAAGCAAAAAAAGCCATTGAGAATTACATTTTCCACAGGCTAGCTGACATGTTGCTGTGATAAGATGGCCAATCCTGGATGATATCCACTATACAGCTCCAGCTTGTACCCCCAAGCCATAAGACTGCTTAACAGTTAACCAATAGCTACCCAGACTCTACATTGACCCTTTTTGTACCCACTCTTTATCTTTCCTGTTGCCTAGTGACTTTATCCCTACCTATATCAAAATCAAATCACATTTTATTTGTCACATACACATGGTTAGCAGATGTTAATGCGAGTGTAGCGAAATGCTTGTGTTTCTAGTTCCGACAATGCGGTATTATCCAACGAGTAATCTAATCTAACAATTCCACAACTACTACCTTTTACACACACAAGTGTAAAGGAATGAATAAGAATATGTACATTAAAAAATATATATGAATGAGTGATGGTATAGAACGGCATAGGCAAGATGCAGTGGATGGTATAGAGTACAGTATATACATATGAGATGAGTAATGTAGGGTATGTAAACATATAAAAGTGGCATTGTTTAAAGTGGCTAGTGATACATTACATCAAGATGTCAAGATGCAGTAGCTGGTGTAGAGCACAGTATATACATATGAGATGAGTAATGTAGGGTATGTAAACATATAAGTGTCATTGTTTAAAGTGGCTAGTGATACATTTATTACATCAATTATTCCATTATTAACATGTCTGGAATTGAGTCAGTATTTTGGCAGCAGCCACTCAATGTTAGTGATGGCTGTTTAACAGTCTGATGGCCTTGAGATAGAAGCTGTTTTTCAGTCTCTCGGTCCCTGCTTTGATGCACCTGTACTGACCTCGCCTTCTGGATGATAGCGGGGTGAACAGGCAGTGGCTTGGGTGTCAAAGGTGGTTGTTGTCCTTGATGATCTTTTTGGCCTTCCTGTGGCATTGGGTGGTGTAGTTATCCTGGAGGGCAGGTAGTTTGCCACCGGTGATGCGTTGTGCAGACCTCACTACCCTCTGGAGAGCCCTACGGTTGTGGGCGGAGCAGTTGCCGTACCAGGCGGTGATACAGCCCGACAGGATGCTCTCGATTGTGCATCTGTAAAAGTTTGTGAGTGTTTTTGGTGACAAGCCGAATTTCTTCAGCCTCCTGAGGTTGAAGAGGCGCTGCTGCGCCTTCACCACGCTGTCTGTGTGGGTGGACCATTTCAATTTGTCTGTGATGTGTATGCCGAGGAACTTAAAACTTTCTACTGTCCCACAGATGTGGATAGGGGGGTGCTCCCTCTGCTGTTTCCTGAAGTCCGATCATCTCCTTTGTTTTGTTGACGTTGAGTGTGAGGATATTTTCCTGACACCACACTCCGGGTGCCCTCACCTCCTCGCTGTAGGCCGTCTTATCGTTGTTGGTAATCAAGCCTACCACTGTAGTGTCGTCTGCAAACTTGATGATTGAGTTGAGGCGTGCATGGCCACGCAGTCATGGGTGAACAGGGAGTACAGGAGGGCTGAGAACGCACCCTTGTGGGGACCCAGTGTTGAGGATCGGCGGGGTGGAGATGTTACCTACCCTCACCACCTGGGGGCAGACCATCTAAAAGGCCAGGACCCAGTTGCACAGGGCGGAGTCGAGACCCAGGGTCTCGAGCTTGATGACGAGTTTGGAGGGTACTATGGAGTTAAATGCTGAGCTGTAGTCGATGAACAGCATTCTCACATAGGTATTCCTATTGTCCAGATGGGTTAGGGCAGTGTGCAGTGTGATTGCGATTGCGTCGTCTGTGGACCTATTGGGTCGGTAAGCAAATTGGAGTGGGTCTAGGGTGTCAGGTAGGGGGGAGGTGATATGGTCCTTGACTCATCTCTCAAAGCACTTCATGATGACGTGAGTGCTACGGG
Source organism: Salvelinus fontinalis (assembly GCF_029448725.1). Taxonomy (NCBI): domain Eukaryota; kingdom Metazoa; phylum Chordata; class Actinopteri; order Salmoniformes; family Salmonidae; genus Salvelinus; species Salvelinus fontinalis. The sequence continues at coordinate 29,163,307 of NC_074689.1, forward strand.
GCGGTAGTCATTTAGCTCAGTTACCTTTGCTTTCATGGGAACAGGAACAATGGTGGCCCTCTTGAAGCATGTGGGGACAGCAGACTGGGATAAGGATTGATTGAATATGTCCGTAAACACACCAGCCAGCTGGTCTGCGCATGCTCTGAGAACGCGGCTGGGGATGCCGTCTGGGCCTGCAGCCTTGCGAGGGTTGGCACGTTTAAATGTTTTGCTCACGTCGGCTGCAGTGAAGGAGAGCCTGCAGGTTTTGGTAGCGGGCCATGTCAGTGGCACTGTATTGTCCTCAAAGCAAGCAAAGAAGTTGTTTAGTCTGTCTGGGAGCAAGACAACCTGGTCTGCGAGTGGGCTGGTTTTCCTTTTATAGTCCGTGATTGACTGTAGACCTTGCCACATACCTCTTGTATCTAAGCCGTTGAATTGCGTCACTACTTTGTCTCTATACTGACGCTTAGCTTGTTTGATTGCCTTGAGGAGGGAATAGCTACACTGTTTGTATTCGGTCATGTTTCCGTTCACCTTGCCCTGATTAAAAGCAGTGGTTTGCGCTTTCAGTTTTGCGCGAATGCTGCCATCAATCCACGGTTTCTGGTTTGGGAATGTTTTAATAGACGCTGTGGGTACGACATCGCCGATGCACTTTCTAATGAACCCGCTCACCGACTCAGCGTATTCGTCAATGTTGTTGTTCGCTGCAATGCGGAACATATCCCAGTCCACGTCATCGAAGGAATCTTGAAGCGTGGAATCCGATTGGTCGGACCAGCGTTGAACAGACCTGAGCGAAGGAGCTTAGTGTTTTAGTTTCTGTCTATAGGCTGGAAGCAACAAAATGGAGCCGTGGTCAGCTTTTCCGAAAGGAGGGCGGGGGAGGGCCTTATATGCGTCGTGGAAGTTAGAATAGCAATGATCTAGGGTTTTGCCAGCCCTGGTAGCGCAATCGATATTGATATGTATTGATATGTACATATCTACCTCAATTACCTCATTCCCCTGCACATCGACTCCATACTGGTTCCATGTGTATATAGCCAAGTTATCGTTAATAATTGTGTATTTTTTCCTTCTGTTATACTTTTTCTTATAGAATTTCTCTTTTGTCTCTGCATTGTTGGGAAGGGCCCGTAAGCATTTCACTGTTAGTCTACACCGGTTGTTTACGAGGCATGTGACAAATGGTAGTGTTGAAAGTGGTGATGTCATGATGAGGCAACATTTTCCATGAGCAGTCAATCAGATGAGTTGAGCCTATCAGGAGGCAAAAATTACTGCTTTTTTGGATGCCATTTTCCCCTCAACATCAAGGAGATTCAATTGTGTTGAATCAGTCAATGGCCGACAGAAAATGATAACCTTGGCCATCAAAGAGCTCTTAAAGCCTTGTGTTCTTCAAATTTCTCCACTTGAATCAGGTATATCTGCAATTGATACATCCAAATAGAAGAGAAAAGCTGCTTGTGCAATGGCCTTCTCTTCAGTCTAGTCAGCGAACAGAAGGCGGGGATTAATCAAAATGTTTCCATTTAACGACGTGTCGTCGGGCAGCAGTTTCTCCCTCGTGTTTTCACAGGGTTTAGCCGCCGAGGTAAATATCTAGCTGCATTTTCTGGTAACGGTACATTACAGTAGCATTTTTACAGGGTAACAACATTGTAGTTACAGTATCATAGTAAAGTGCACTTAACACCTTACTCTTTGCAAAAAAAATATAACAAGTAGGCTGAAGAACGACAACTGGGTCCACAGAAATGGCTGGGTCATTCACACAACGGCATGGTCTTTCTATATACATTCTTATGTGGGTTAACTGTAATTACTCTAGTGTATGGCACATGTATTGCCCTTGACTTCCTAGTGACAGCGTCTGTGAGCTAAGCGACGTAAGGCGTTATAGCCTGACTTGAGCCAGCCTAAACTTTGGGCTGTGACGGTCATGGAATTTGCCAGCCAAATGACTGCGGTCACCGTAAACTCACATTTTCTTTTGCATGTGCTGCCATAGAAATATAAATAATAGAATGGGCATCCCCATTCAAGTCAATAATGGCATAATGGGTGGACTGGCGGCCCTTGCTAGTGTAACCATACGAGCAAAGCAAGTAAAATATGTGCTAAAATGTGTGGTGTGAAAAAATATATATTGCATGAGCCACATCAGTTAACAATTTGAATGAACACTCTATTTCGATGTGTGCTGCTGCATTGTGGGGGGCATTTCCTAGGTAACCGAAGACTCATTTGCTTGTTTCAGCAAGGAGCAACAATGTTTTATCACATTGAGTCCATGTTACGGCGGAAACAGACTCAAAACCAACAGATGCCCGTCCATCCTGTTCTCAGGAAGATGTTCGCCCACCCCCCCTTAAAAAAACATTTATGATTTTTATGAATGTCTTCATCCATAACTGTTGGTTACACAGTAATTGATTGTCCCAGCCCTACCTAAGCTAACAAGTCAAATGTTTCTAGATCCGATCACCACAAGTATCAAAAGATTTGTTTAAAGGATAAAGTCAAACAGGTGTATCTAAGCCCACTGTCTTCTCATGCAACCAAGATAGTTTTAGTGCAGGGTTTATGCTGCAATATACCCAAACTATATAATCTAAATAAATCCTCCTTATCTACTGAGAAAAATAAGAAAATACTAACTTGTCTTGTATATAGCATAGGCCTACATGTACATAGTAACAGAACACTGTATAATCCTTTCCCAGGCAAACACAGTTGAAGGATTTGCATACCCGCAGAACCTTCTTTGGTGCCGACAGCCTTTAATCCCACTGATCTGATAGGATTAACACGAGGACCATGCTGGCTCAGAAAGCCATGGCTTTGCCTTGGTGCCTTGGGCTTGCCTAAAAGTCAGGTCAGTGACTCAACGAGGGAAGCAGCCCATCTCAGGTGACCAGGTGATCTTCTCAAGACAAGAGCCGGTCAACTGACTAGCAGGTTATCGTTAGAGATGTAATGCTAAAAAGTTTTGCAGACATATTGACTGCACAAAGACAAGGCAATTTGTGCCCTATCCAATATGAAACCCATTATAGATTTCATTTCCATCTGCACTTCCATTCTGAAGCCAAATCTTCATCTGCACCAATGACCGTATTAGCTCGCTCCTGACTAATAATAAGAATAATTTGGTGGGTGCTTAATATTTTTCCTATTTCACACATGTACGTGTATGAATTAATACACATGCGTGAATTGGAAATACGTTTTTTAGCATATTCCAACTCCCGAGAGACGCTAGGAGAGTGGGGTCACAGCCAGGGTTTGCCATCATCAACGGCGACCCTTAAGTGCCGTGCTATAGGGCCTATCAGATTTGTCACCTTCTCGGTTCAGATATTTGAACTAACGACCTTTCGGTAAAATGGCCCAACGCTCTAACTTCTAAGCTACCTGCTGCCCGACTAGCTCACTAAAAATAAGATTTGGCAGATGCTCAGCAAGGAGGCCCGCACTCTCCAATACATGATGACACAAAATCAAATAAAGGCTTGAAATAGATCGTCATGATGCCATGGCATGGACCCCTCTCTCCACTCTGCTCAAAGACAGAGCAGAACTAGGAACAGCTACATTCAATCCAGAGGAGTCAGAGCTCAAATAGCTTGAGCCTGACCTCCTTCTGCTAACTGACAGTGGTGAAATGGGCCTCTTCAATAATTTACTTCAATTAAGCCAACCTCCCTCTCCTCACTTCTCCCCTTTTTAGCAACTTTAAGCAGTTTCTCCTCAAAGCTAATGGTGTTACAGTGGGCAGGCAGTACTTGACTGAACAGTTCACACACTGTTGCCGAAAGGGATAGGATGGGAGTGAAATGGAATAAGACTCCCAATTAGTTGGAATGTGTGGCTGGAGTAGCCACCCTTGTGGATGGAGGCTAATGCAGACAGCCTGACAAAGGGCCTGGGGAATTGGTTTCAAGTCAGCTAAATGCCCCATCTGTCCTACAGTGTATATTCTACCAGAGTCAGAAGCCCATAGACTGAGCACCAGTGTCCATCGTTGGAATAAACAGCAGCTACTGTACCCATCATCTAGAAAAGCACTTCACTTCCTGGATAGCAGAACAGTGTGGGCTAAGGAAAGAGCCAGAGAGGGGAAATGGTTGTCTACATGAACTACAGCGCTTGGGGTCAGGTTCCCAGGGTAAACAAATGACTCAGAAAATATTTTAAACGGCGAGGCTAAACCAGCGTCTCGCGCACGCCCCCCCCCAAAAGGGAAAGCCAGCCAGAGAGGGTTTGGCTTTTCATTTGTCTCCCCAGATAGTTAGCAACTTAGCTGTGGCCCCCATACCCCGCCACACGTCGGCCAGGCCCTGTCCCACAGCCATGCACTAAATCACTGGTGCTATTATTACCGCTAAGGAACACCTTTCAACAGGATTACAGGGATTCAGGACCCTGTCTTTCAAAGAGTATTCGTAAAAATCCAAATAACCTCACAGATCTTCATTTCCCATGCTTGTTCAGTGAACCATAAACAATTAATGAACAGGCACCTGTGGAACGGTTGTTAAGACCCTAACAGCTTACAGACGGTAGGTAATTCATGTCACAGTTCTGAAAACTTAGGAAACTAAAGAGTCCTTTCTACTGACTCTGAAAAACACGAAAAGAAAGATGCCCAGGGCAATTAATTGCAATGTCCGTACTGTGAGACGCTTAAGACCGCGCTACAGGGAGACAGGACAGACAGCTGATCGTCCTCGCAGTGGCAGACCACGTGTAAAAACACCTGCACAGGATCGGTACATCCGAACAGCACACCTGCGGGACAGGTACAGGATGGCAACAACAACTGCCCGAGTTACACCAGTGCTCAGACTGTCCGCAATAGCCTGAGAGAGGCTGGACTGAGGGCTCTTCAATGACGAGTCGCGGTTTTGTCTCACCAGGGGTGATGGTCGGATTCGCATTTATCGTCGAAGGAATGAGCGTTACATCGAGGCATGTACTCTGGAGCGGGATCGATTTGGAGGTGGAGGGTCCGTCATGGTCTGGGGCGGTGTGTCACAGCATCATCGGACTGAGCTTGTTGTCATTGCAGGCAATCTCAACGCTGTGCGTTACAGGGAAGACATCCTCCTCCCTCATGTGGTACCCTTCCTGCAGGCTCATCCTGACATGACCCTCCAGCGTGAAAATGCCACCAGCTATACTGCTCGTTCTGTGCGTGATTTCTGTTACTTTTGATTTTGCCCCCTCCCCCCCTTTGTTCAGGGACACATTATTCCATTTCTGTTAGTCACATGTCTGTGGAACTTGTTCAGTTTACATCTCAGTTGTTGAATCTTGTCATGTTCATCTAAATATTTACAAAATGTTAAGTTCGCTGAAAATAAACGCAGTTGACAGTGAGAGGACGTTTCTTTTTTTGCTGAGTTTATATCTGCTCAGCCCCGTGCTCTCCTGACCCCTTTTTGGATTTAAAATAAATAAATAAAATAAATTTACAAAAAAATCAGCCCAAGCCCATTGCTCAACATGCCTATATTTTAATACACCAAGCGTGATATTGACTAGTTAGTAGTTCACCACACTGTCCTCCATCTTGAATAAAAGGCTATTGAATAACTGTTCTTTTAAGAGAATGGTAGAATATTTATATTTAAAGAATGTTTAGGGTGTCTATATTTGCATCAATTAAAACATCTGTCACCTAATGATAAAGAATACAAGATGATTAGTCAATTAGATTCCCTTGTGAGGATGGGACCCAAATTCTCACCAGCAATCAGAGTCTATTCTAGAACCCCAACTAGATTTTCTGAAGTGTGGTACATTTTCCAAAACCCCTGACTAATAATATGATCTGGTGGGGTACACAGTGTCCTTTAATAGATTAAATAGACCACATTAAGTTCCAAGCAAAGCTACAGCGCCAAATGCAGAACAATGGCGTCACTGTGCGGAGGGCGAGCTGATATTGTGGCAGATCTCGATTAGTAACACTCAACACCAACGTTGACCGGCAGTCTGGGCTGCTGGACTAGCAGACGACGTGTCCTGTTCACTTTGTTAGATTTTTTCCCATTTCATTATAATTAGGCCCAATTTGGAAATGCACAGTGCAGTCAAGATAAGCAAAAATGTTTCAGAGAACTGATCCTCTTCAGTGTGCAGGTAGTGTAGGTCAACTCCTCAAACTGAAATACTGGAGGTATTGACTTGCAATTCCTAGGGGGGGGGGGGTTGTTGATGTCTGTAAATGACAAGAGACTAGACTGACACTTTAAACTGAAGGCTACAAAGTAATTGTACATTCTTGAATATTGGTATGTTTTCTGTTTTTGACAGACGGAGGACAAATTCCCTATGGGGAATCCAAATAGTCAAGGGATACAAACAGTTTAGTGCTCAAATAATCAACCATTTAATTGTATCTGGTAGAGCAGAGACAATAACTTGGCCCTAGGTCTGAAATGTTTTCCATGGACTAATCTTTCGTGCTGCGGGGGGGGGGGGGGGGGGGGGGGGGGGTGTAATGTACAATCGTTTGAATCCATTTGGAAAGACATACTGTACATCACATATCAGCAAAATACTGTAGAATTGATAGGCATATATGAACTCTCCTGACCAGTGGCGACCTGTCATTCAGGGCAGGTGGGTCAGAGCCCCAACTGTTTTGACCCCCACATTTTTAGCAAAAAATAAATACTAATAATTGTTTTGTTTTTTTTTGGGGGGGGGGGGGGGGGGGGGGGCTGTTTTGCATCAATGTGTCACATATCAGTTTGCAAACAATGTAACAAATATATATAATTCAGTTAATAAAGTTGCATACACACGGCCTCCTTTGTTGCTTCCTTGAGTAAAGCAGCTCCAAAATGCAGGCATTTTAGCCTAGCTCAGTGCCTACTGTAGTGGTGGGGGAGCCAGCAGAAAATAGGAGCATAGCGCCGTGATTGGCTCACTGTTCTGTCACTCATGGGGACACTACGTCATCGGCAAGTTTAAGTCCTTAGTAAGGGTAGACATCCCTTTGGGTCCTGCCATAGCGTTATATTACAAGTGCCCTTGCAAGAAGGCTCAAGGTCGTTAGCCACAGATACCGTCCTTTTAACGTCATTTTATAGGTACAGTAGCTTTGAATGGACTGTGTCAAAGTCTAAGCTAGCAGTCATCATGAATCAAGTCGACAAATCTACTGGAAAATCCTTTTTAATCCTTGTCATATGAAGATAAATTATTGATAAAACGTATCGGTGCTCATCAGCCATTGGACAAAGATTACACAAGTTGGAAATCGCAAATTCAACAATGAGTTGTTTGGAAGGAATCAGTGGCTAACTGCAAGCATTGCAAAGCAACCACTAACGTTAGCCTGCTATTCAATGAAGTTCTCTCGCTCTCGAGAATGCCAGACTTTGATGACAAAATGTGTCCACAAAAAAATATCTTGTATGCTGTTGCATAAATGTAATATGCAATATTACATGCAAGATATGTATACTGTAGCTAAGAAAGTAATACTAAGTATGTTGAGTAGTAAGCTGTTAGTAACCCATGTGCATCACCCTAATAATTGTCTATTTTCATCAACGCGGTATTGTAAACATCGTTCGTGGCCCGTGTGCTTGTTGGACAACTTTTTTGGTACAGCTTTGACAGCGCTACTGATAGTAATGGTGGCACTTGGCTTGCACATGCAAATGCAGCACACACACACAACCATTCCATAATAGAATTGTGCTATTTGACGTGTCAAATTAAAAGCTTATTTAACGCATTAAATTGTGTTATGACGTGTATCTTTGACACGCAAAGACCCAAACAGCGTTCAATGTGCCTCAGCCTAATAACTGTCTATTTTCACCTCTTAGATTTTGCCTACTACATGTGCACCACCCTATGTAGCCTATAACCTGTTTAGGAGAAATGTAACCATTGAATATTTTAAGAGCTTTCATTGCCTGTTTATATGCCTCCTTTATTTATCCCATGGTTCTGACTTGTACAAGGAGTACACTATAAGAATGGCCCGTGTTCTGAATTCTGTCGCTGTACATTTCAAAAGTGCCGAACAAATATTTTTTGACTACGTCTGTCGTCGCTCGCTCATTAATGTCTTAAATCGAAATTACGGATTGCCTCTTATCCGCTTGTCGTCCCCTTACGCCATAGTTTGTACATCTCAATTGTCAGTGGAATTCACATTTGTTTAAGCAAGTCAGCCATATCAGCTATGTTTTGAGGCTGAATTAACTGTTTCGCTGCCAGGCAAGGCTCTGCTGATAGCCAGGTGTAACAGTGGTAATGTGTTGGGACTGCTGTTGGGACAGCTTTGTGTAGGCCCTAACAGTTCGTGGGCACCGTTTGTCACCGTTATCATGCAAATAATGTATTGTTTAGTGTTGTGGCTTTACTGGCATGCATCCCACATGTTTTTGTTTGTTTGCCCCAATAAGATTTACATGCTAAAACCGCTACTGCTCCTGACACAGTCCCTCACAAATAGACACAGCTGTTCCAGACAAAACACATTACAGAATGTGAGAGTAACTGTCTGCCCAAGGTCACATGCCAACAAACTGACGCAAGCAGAAGTGTTGTTGACACACCTTGAAAAAAAAGATCTGCCTTCATTCTTCAGCGACTCTACAATCATGCAAGCTGATTAGAACCGGGCCTATTTCTGCTTGAGGCAGCAAGGATGTTAGGAAAGCATAATATGGAAGAGGCGGATATGGGTGATATGAACATACTCATGTGACACACACAGGGTGATGGTCTGTGCATCAGTTAGTTTGAGGCACCTGTTGGCTCGTAACACCTCATTCACTGCAGCTGTTATGGCCACCACAGTGATGAACCTTGACTTCGGGAAAAAAAACAAGACACCATTACTTTTGAGGGAAGTACTTTTGATATCATTGGAGTACCCTGAAAAAGCCATTCCCCAGAGGTTTTGCTGTGAGAACACAGCCGTGCTTTCTTTTCTTGCATTTCCAACCTTCAAAGCCTTGAAGGTCCAATGCAGCTGTTTTTCCCCCCTCAATATCAAATCATTTCTAGGCAACAATGAAGTACCTTATTGAAATAGACCAAAGCCTTTTAAAAAAATGAACAAGCAAGAATTTTGCTAGGACTGTCTAGGAGTGGTCTGAGTGCGGGATCTAAATTGGAGGAGCCTAACGGGAGGGATATGTAACCTGAAAACGAGCTGTTACTGGTCTATAAAGCCTAGTGATGTCACCAGGCAAAACAACTCCACCCATGCAAAACCTGCTGATTAGAAAGACCTCTGTAAATTGTATTTTCAACCAGCAACTATCAGGAAATAAGAGACACTGTTAGGAAATAAGACACTGGGTGCAGACACCTTCCTAATATTGAGTTGCACCTCCGGAAGCCACCTTCAAAACTGCAAAAAGGGTAACCAGGGTTATTAGTGCTCAAAAAGGACAGACAGGTTAGGAATGCCCAGTACGACATGATGAGAACTCATCTTGACTTTTAAATATACATACATTTAAATGACTGATGGCTTTTGCTCTTATCAGATATTGATTACATGAAAAAATCCAGAGGTGCTCCATTGGAATGTATTTGGTGTGTATGTATCATTATCACATAGACGTCATATCATGATGTGTAGGCTACAATAAAAACTATGAGCAGCTGGAAAGGCCGTAATCAGATTTATCAAATGTGGTGCATTCAATCCATGTTGTTAAAAACAGAGAGGGGAAGGCTACTTGTTGACATGGATCTATCAGTCAGAGCTGGAGGTTGTGATGCACTGTAAAAACTAAGGAGGCTTGCTGGCAGCAGGGCCAGATTACACCCGCGCTTCAGGACATAATTGATGCGCTTAGCCAGCGATGTACAGCATTAGGTCAGTTGATCTCATTTTTCTACCCCCTTCTCTCACAGTGATTGGACATAACCATCCACGAAATTCCCATTTCCATCAGTATAGCATGTGGTGGACCATCCGTGATGGTAGGCCATTGGGCCCTTTCCGTGTCTTTTGGTCCCCTCACAATCCAGGGCTGTTTTCAGGATGGTTGGAAAAATGAGGGATATAGTCGTTATTAAAATGATTCCGTGATACAGGCACTTCAGAGAATAGAGGACAACAGCCAGTGGTATATCGGGCTCAAATAAGGGAATGAGGCAAATCACTCACAATTAGTGGTCAACGGTGCAGATGAAAACACCCCCAGGAAATAGAGCTCCAAAATTTGTGTAAACACACAACTCATTTCTAACATATTAATGTCGGGGGAAAAATGTAAAACTGTAAACCCATATATTCAACCCCAGATGCTAGCCATGTTGCCATGACAAAATACAACTTTGTCAAAGAACAACAAAATGCATTAACATTTACCAGCCATGCATATTTGACAAAATGTGAGGAGACCTTGAAATCAGACCCACTAACACTGGCCATGGACACACTGACAGAGCTTATTTGATTGACAGAAGGATTATTCCAGATATGCAACATTCATGAGGCATGCATTTTGAAAGATGACCCTATTGTGTATGCATATGTATAGAATCATGAATTGTACTGACAAAATGTATGCATGCATGCGTCACTAAGTCGCATTGGATAAAAGGGCCTGCTAAATTGCATACATATACAGTGGGGAGAACAAGCATTTGATACACTGCCGATTTTGCAGGTTTTCCTACTTACAAAGCATGTAGAGGTCTGTCATTTTTATCATAGGTACACTTCAACTGTGAGAGACGGAATCTAAAACAAAAATCACATTGTATGATTTTTAAGTAATTAATTTGCATTTCATTTTAAGTATTTGATCACCTACCAACCAGTAAGAATTCCTGCTCTCACAGACCTGTTTGTTTTTCTTTAAGAAGCCCTCCTGTTCTCCACTCATTACCCGTATTAACTGCACCTGTTTGAACTCGTTACCTGTATAAAAGAAACCTGTCCACACACTCAATCAAACAGACTCCAACCTCTCCACAATGGCCAAGACCAGAGAGTTGTTTAAGGACATCAGGGATAAAATATGTAGACTACAGGACAATTGGCAAGCAGCTTGGTGAGAAGGCAACAACTGTTGGCGCAATTATTAGAAAATGGAAGAAGTTCAAGATGACGGTCAATCACCCTCAGTCTGGGGCTCCATGCAAGATCTCACCTCGTGGGGCATCAATGATTATGAGGAAGGTGAGGGATCAGCCCAGAACTACACGGCAGGACCTGGTCAAGGACCTGAAGAGAGCTGTGACCACAGTCTCAAAGAAAACCATTAGTAACACACTACGCCGTCATGGATTAAAATCCTGCAGCGCACGCAAGGTCCCCCTGCTCAAGCCAGCGCATGTCCAGGCCCGTCTGAAGTTTGCCAATGACCATCTGGATGATCCAGAGGAGGAATGGGAGAAGGTCATGTGGTCTGATGAGACAAAAATAGAGCTTTTTGGTCTAAACTCCACTCGCCGTGTTTGGAGGAAGAAGGGTGAGTACAACCCCAAGAACACCATCCCAACCGTGAAGCATGGAGGTGGAAACATCATTCTTTGGGGATGCTTTTCTGCAAAGTGGACAGGACAACTGCACCGTATTGAGGGGAGGATGGATGGGGCCATGTATTGCAAGATCTTGGCCAACAACCTCCTTCCCTCAGTAAGAGCATTGAAGATGGGTCGTGGCTGGGTCTTCCAGCATGACAACGACCCAAAACACACAGCCAGGGCAACTAAGGAGTGGCTCCGTAAGAAGCATCTCAAGGTCCCGGAGTGGCCTAGCCAGAACCCAATAGAAAATCTTTGGAGGGAGCTGAAAGTCCGTATTGCCCAGCGACAGCCCCGCTGCAGTGTGTGCAAACCTGGTAAAGAACTACAGGAAACGTATGAACTCTAATTGCAAACAAAGGTTTCTGTACCAAATATTAAGTTCTGCTTTCCTGATGTATCAAATACTTATGTCATGCAATAAAATGCTAATTAATTACTTAAAATCATACAATGTGATTTTCGGGATTTTTGTTTTAGATTCCGTCTCTCACAGTTGAAGTGTACCTATGATAAAAATGACAGACCTCTACATGCTTTGTAAGTAGGAAAACCTGCAAAATCGGCAGTGTATCAAATACTTGTTCTCCCCACTGTAAACACAAAAGTATGTGGACACCTGCTTGTCGAACATCTCATTCCAAAATCATGGGCATTAATATGGAGTTGGTCCCCCCTCTGCTGCTATAACAGCCTCCACTCTTCTGGGAAGGCTTTCCACTAGATGGTGGAACATTGCTGTGGGGACTTGCTTTCATTCAGCCACAAGAGCATTTGTGAGGTGGGGGCACAGATGTAGGGCGATTATGCCTGAATTGTAGTCAGCGTTCCCTTTCATGCCAAAGTTGTTCGATGGGGTTGAGGTCGGGGCTCTGTGCAGGCCTGTCATGTTTTTTTCCACAGCGATCTTGAAAAAGCATTTCTGTTTGGACCTCGACTTGTGCACGGGGGCATTGTCATGCTGAAATATTAAAGGGTCTTTCCCAAACTTGCTAGCACAAAATCTTCTAAAAATGTAATTCTATGCTGCAGCATGACTTCACTGAAACTAAGGGACCTAGCCCGAACCATGAAAAACAGCCACCAGACCATTATACCTCCTCCACCAAACTTTACAGTTGACACTACGCATTGGGGCATGTAGCGTTCTCTTCGCATCCGCCAAACCCAGATTCGTCCACCGGACTGCCAGATGGTGAAGCGTGATTCATCACTCCAGAGAACGCGATTCCACTGTTCCAGAGTCCAATGGCGGCCAGCTTTACGCCACTCCAGCCGACACTTGACGTAGCACATGCTGATCTTAGGCATGTGTGCGGCTGCTCTGCCATGGAAACCCAGTTCATGAAGCTCACAGCAAACAGTTATTGTGCTGAAGTTGCTTCCAGAGGCAGTTTGGAACTCAGTAGTGATTTTTTTATTATAATATATATATATATATATATATATTTTTTTTTAAAGCTTGTGTGGCCTACCACTTCGCGGCTGAGCCGTTGTTGCTCCTAGATGTTTCCACTTCACAATAACAGCAATTACAGTTGACCGGGGAAGCTCTAGCAGTTTAAGGGTTTTTCTTTATTTTTCTACATTGTAGAATAATAGTTAATACATCAAAACTATGAAATAACACATATGGAATCATGTAGTAACCAAAGAAATGATAAACAATTCAAAATCTACTTTACATTTCAGATTCTTCAAAGTAGCCACCATTGGCCTTGATCACAGCTTTGCACACTTTTGGCACTCTCAACCAGCTTCACCTGGAATGCTTTTCCAACAGTCTTGAAGGAGTTCCCAGATATGCTGAGCACTTGTTGGCTGCTTTTCCTTCCTAAACCACCTCAAAATGGGTTGAGGTCAGGTGATTGTGGAGGCCAGGTCATCTGATACAGCACTCCATCATTCTCCTCCTCGTACAATAGCCCTTACACAGCCTGGAGGTGTGTTTTGGGCCATTGTCCTGTTGAAAAACAAACGATAGTGGGACTAAGCGCAAACCAGATAGGATGGCATATCGCTGCAGAATGCTATAGTAGCCATGCTGATTAAGTGTGCCTCGAATTCTAAATAAATCACAGTGTCACCAGCAAAGCACCCCCACAACACCACACCTCCTCCATGCTTCACGGTGGGAACCACACATGCGGAGATCATGTCTCACAAAGACACAGCGGTTGGAACCAAAAATCACAAATTTGGAATCAGACCAAAAGGACAGATTTCCACCGGTCTAATGTCCATTGCCCGTGTTTCTTGGCCTAAGCAAGTCTTCTTGTTGGTGGCCTTTAGTAGTGGTTTCTTTGCAGCAATTCAACCAGAAAGGCCTGGTTCACACAGTCTCCTCTGAACAGTTGATGTTGGTCTATAACGTGAACTCTGAAGCATTTATTTGGACTCTAATGAATTTATCCTCTGCACCAGAGGCAACTCTGGGTCTTCTTTTGACAGTCCTCCCGAGAGCCAGTTTCCTCATAGCGCTTGATGGTTTCTGGGACTGAAAGTTTCTTCAAGTGCAAAGTCCTTGAAATGTTCAGTATTGACTGACCTTCATGTCTTAAAGTAACAGGCTGTCATTTCTCTTTGCTTATTTGAGCTGTTCTTGCTATAATATGGACTTGGTATTTTACCAAATAGGGCCATGTTCTGTATACACCCTTACCTTGTAACAACACAACTGATAAATGCATTAAGAAATTCCAAATTCTTTTAACAAGGCCCACCTGTTAATTGAAATGCATTCCAGGTGAGTACCTCATTTAGCTGGTAGAAAGAATGCCAATGTGCCAGTGTGCAAAGCTGTCAAGGCAAAGGGTGGCTATTTGAAGAATCTGAAATATATTTTGATTTGTCTAACACTTTTGTTACTAAATTCCATATGTGTTATTTCATAGTTGATGTGTTCACTATTATTCCACAACATAGAAAATAGTAAAAATAATGAAAAACCCTTGAAGGAGTAGGCATGTACAAATTTGACTGGTACTGTACATAAACATACAGTAGCCCATTTATTAGGTACACCATCCCATTCACAAAAATGGCTTGCTATATAAAGCAGGCAGACATGAATCAAGTTACTGTTGGATTGAACGTTAGGATGGGCAAAACAAGTGACCTAATCAACTTCGAGCATGGTATCATCGTCAGTGCCAGGTGCGCCGGTTCCAGTATCTCAGAAACGGTCGGCCTCCTGGGCTTTTCACGAGCGCAAGCATCCAGGGTTTACAGAGACTGGTGCAACAAACAAAAATAAACATCCAGTCAGCTGCAGTCCTGTAGGCGAAAACAGCTTTTTGATGAGAGAGGTCAAAGGAGAATAGCAAGAATGATGCAAGCTAACAGGCGGGCCACAGACAAATAACAGCATTTCGGAATGCACAACTTGATGGTCCTTGTCACGGATGGGCTATTGCAGCAGACGACCACACCAGGTTACACTCCTATTAACTAAAAACAAGAAGCTGCTGCTCAAGTGGGCAGGTGAATACCAACACTGGACAATTGAGGGGGAAAAAATTACCTGGTCTGACAAATCCTGGATCCTGTTGCATTATTCTGATGTCAGAGTCAGGAATTGGCATAAGCATCTCAAGTCAATGGCCCCATCCTGTCTGGTGTCAACTGTGTAATGGTGTGGGGAATGTTTTCCTGGCACACGTTAGGTTCCTTGATACTAACTAAGCGACATTTGAATGCCACAGCATATATGAACATAGAATCCATGCCCCAAAGAATTCAAGCTGTTCTGAAGGCAAAGAAGGGACTGGCCAGGGTACTAGATGTGTGTACCTAATAAACTGTCCACTGAGTGAGTAAATTGTCCTCTTGAAATTGTGGACCAACCGTCATAATTTTGTACGATTTGATGGTATTGATGATTTGTTTGTAAAATGTTCAGCACCAATGTGGAACTCGGTTCTCGTCAGGCCAATAAAACCCAGCACTGGGACTGACTTAAAACTGATAAGGGTATGAGTAAAACAAAGATGGCCTTGGACCAGTGGTGAGTGGCCTATATACCTTGAAAACCTAGAAGCGTAGTGATAGGTGAAACTACTCATAATGGTGTGATCCCCAGCTAGGGAGATTGTTGAAACATCCCCAGGTCTATACAATGTGGGATTGTGAGAGATGGAGTGCTGCAATGTCTTATTCTGATTTGAAGTGGAGAAGACTGCAATCAGTATGATGTCATCACACTGACAGGACTTAATGCAGTGCTGATGCTGTTTGATAGAACTTGTCAAGTGTTAAGCTCCTGGTTTACTATGGTGCCATCACATGGAGCCCTGGACTCAACTAGGGAAACCCCCTACTGCCCAAATTAATAGGAAGATTTCCAGAGGCTCTCTGGCATCTCGGTTGTCAAAATAGCATTGGATGTTGCTAGAGCGCAAATAACAAAGCCCTGCGAAGTTTGCAATGCAGACCTGTACAACACATCTCTCAACACCGAGGTGGAATCTGGTATTTATGAAGCATGAGGAGGACCCGTCTGGTCCAGACGTCATCATGTGTGTGAATTCATGGTATTGTGCAGCACTCTATGCAAAACAATGGTTTGAGACCAAGTGAATTGATGACGTAGATAATAATTTTATTGTACAGTGGGCTAAATAATGTGGATGCTTGGTCAAGTAGCATGTCACGTCAAAATAGGTGGTGTTCTAAGTGTACTTGCTATTCCTGAGGACCCCGATGTAAACATGTACCCTGGTGTGATATTGCAAATACAGAACAGGAATCCATATCATCAGTGTTTACAAGAGCTGTTAACGCAGTCATTTCCCACTGAGGGGCAGATAATGTTTACCCCACTCGCTGGGTTGAGAGGGGGGCCAGGGGGCAACTGCATAGACTACGGATGTGTGGCTCTTTATTCTAATATGCGGCGTTTCATTTACGCCTCATGGACGAATAACTTTAACATTAAATAGGGTTATTTTCCTAATGCGACAGCCTATGTTACAATGCCCGTAAGAGAAGCAAAACTGAGGAGATTTAAGACAAATATAAGTGTCAAAACATTCCGCACATACCTCAGCTTTTTAGATTTATTTTCTCTCTTGTTGAGCACTCCAGGAACGCAGTTTGTGAGTTCGGTCCAATCCGCATGTAACCCGCAACTCCAGCCAGTGGAGAACCTCGAAAACAGCCAGGTCTCCTTTCTGTTGGGACGGTAGCATGTACACTTTTTCTGCCCTGGTCTGCAATCACACGGGACTTCTAGTCTAACATTTTGCACCAGATGCCTGCCAAAAGTGGTTCCGCCAGTTTTCTGTATGTGAAGAAACACGATCACATCTTCACCCTTGATCTCGAAATCAACGGTGCGTTCCAAGTCCCTGACAGGGAAGTAGTACTTTTTCACATAATGGGGATCCGGAGTGGGGAAAATATCCATGTTGTCCTCGGCGAGGTACCCCTGCGGAGACCCGAAGTTCATCACCCCAGGAGCCACGTACTGATATAGAATCAGCATGAAGAAGACGGATCCGACGACGATCAACAAAAATTTGCTGGTCCTCTCAACCATGTTCCCTCCAGTGCCGTTCATTTGTTACCATCTCCCAGATAACCGAAATGGGGGTACTTGGTACCTGAGCGTTACGCTTTTCGTTTGTCCCTCCATAGACAGTGGGTTTGAGCTCGTCAGAGGACCGCGAAGCAATGAGAGGTCGGGCATGGATACATTGTATCGCTCCTGCTTTCACCTTGCGAAACTCAATCCGAGTTGGCAAAAATCCAAAACTGCAGATTACAATCGACGTTGAACCCTACACCAATAGTCACAGCACACTCGGCTCGCATTTAACAAAGTAAGCAGCATTCGAAGTGTCTTCCCTCTCTGCACCGTGTTTCTGTTACTCTTGGACCAGCATGCACAGCGACACCCACTTCTCAACACACATTTGCACATATTCACGTAGGCTACATTTAACACACACGCGAGAAAATAAAAGATACGGATAGGCCTACACATTTAGTTATTGGTTTGGATTACAACGCCCACAGTGGAATTATTTGTCTACAAAACATTTATGACATGAACAATTCTGAGATGAATTAACAACATATTTCAGGCCATATGGTATCTACAATGTGTTTTATAATGCGAGACTCATTTTTCCCAAGGATACAATCAAAATATGTGAATATAATTGGAAAAACAAGCATTTGTAGGTCTAATATCAGTGAAACAACTTATAGTGAAAAATAGCAGTGGTGAAAAGTACTCAAGTAAAAATACTTTATAGTACTATTTACAGTAAGTCGTTTTGGGGGGTATCTGTACTTTACTTTACTATTTACATTTGTGACAACTTTTACTTTAACTTCACTACATTCCTAAAGAAAATAATGTACTGTACTTTTTACTCCATATGATTTATTTGACACCCAAAAGTACCTGTTACATGTTGAATGCTTAGCAGGATAGAAACATTTTCAAATTCACGCACTTTTATCAAGAGAACATCCCTGGTCATCTCTACTGCCTCTGATCTGGCAAACTCACTAAACACAAATGCTTCATTTATAAATAATATCTGAGTGTTGGAGAGTGCCCCTGGCTATCCATAAATAAAATAAAAACAAGAAAATTGTGCCGTCTAGTTTGCTTAGCATAAGGATTTTTTTAAATTATTTATACTT
This sequence comes from Salvelinus fontinalis, assembly GCF_029448725.1. Lineage (NCBI taxonomy): Eukaryota > Metazoa > Chordata > Actinopteri > Salmoniformes > Salmonidae > Salvelinus > Salvelinus fontinalis. The sequence continues at coordinate 29,181,484 of NC_074689.1, forward strand.
TTACTTTTCATACTTAAGTATATTTTAGCAAATACATGTTCTTTTGATACATAAGTATATTCAAAACCAAATACTTTTAGACTTTTACTCAATTAGTAAATTACTGGGTACCTTTCATTTTTACTTAAGTCATTTTCTATTAAGGTATCTTTACTTTTGGAAGCAAGTATGATAATTTGGTACTTTTTTCACCACTGGAAAATATTTAGTGGGGGCATTTATGGCCACATTTCATGGCTTTGTATGAATGGATATATCTTGTATACTTTTATCCCCAAAATTGCCCCTTCAGTTTCAACAGGCATGGCGCCTCTGGTGGAAAAGTTTTAACAATGTCTAATTCTTACTACAATGCAGTCATTTCCCCCTGAAATTATAGTATCACACATAATCAAATGTCATGTTAGCAATAATCAAAATATTTTTTATATAATGACTTCAGATAATCAATGAACCAAAATGAGAATAATGATTATCATTACAGTAGGAGCATGTAAACCAGAAGATCAAACTTTGGAAATGTCTGGTATGTAAGACTGTGTTTACAAAGGCAGACCAATTCTGATCGTCTTTTCACTAATTGGTATTTCTGCCAATCACATCAGATCTTTTCACATCAGATCTTTTTCAGAGCTGATCTGATTGGTCAAAAGACCAATGATTGGAAAAAAGATCAGAATTGGGCTGCCTGTCTAAAAGCAGCCAAGGTGTTTTACTTAGGCTTTGTTTACACATTCGGCCCAATTCTTCACTAATTGCATCTTTTGACCAATCAGATCAGCTCTTTTGCCAATAATTGGGAAAAAGAACAGAATTAGGTTGCCTGTGTAAACACAGCCTTAGTAGGGGGCAACTGCTTTTACCTCAAAGACATTTAAAACAGCATATTGCTCACACAATATTATACATAGCCCTGGCCGTCAGAATGATGCAGTCCTTATGAAACAAGAATGTAACACATCTATACATAGTGTGTAGATTGTCCAGAATAGGCCTATAGTATTCGTACGTATTATATATAATTCAAATACATATTATTGATGTGATATGGATGACATTTGTTCTAGAGGTGAAAGCCTGGTTGAGGCTACATTTGTTCAAATGTAGGTACTCTAGTTATGATTATGGTATGGGTATGTAGCCTATAGAAAAGTTAATGGTCATACGTACATCCTTAAAAAGGTAGGTGCTGGGCTAATAAAGAATACCAGTAAAGAACAGGAAGGCCCCCACACTGTTTACTCTTGCTCCCAAATACACCACTTTATTGTCAACGTTTCGATCCGAACCGGATCTTTGTCAGTTAAAAAACGGGAATGTAGCCTATCATAGAAAATAAATATCTAAACTTTTGTCCCAGATATATGGAATAATGATACCCGTTACCTTACCCAGCTGGTTTGTGTGTAAACTACTAGAAATGGCTATGCATCAGACACTTAATCAAACCATGATCCTTTTCTTCTATGTAGGCAGTTTTTGTTTTACCATATGCTAAACGCAGGCCTTTCTGCAGACCATGAACCATAGAAACGGCTGGTGGCAGACCGTGTGTAGCATGATCACATCAGTGCCATGGCAATATGCAACACACTCATCTATCAGGGAAATCAGCTGAAATCTACAACATAATCTCTGTGATTGAGTGCTGCTGCTCCATTAGGAACATGCACTATCTCTTCTGTACCGGCGCTGTAAGAGTACTTGTGTGTAGGCATCGATTCATGCTTTCACCCCATTTGTTTAACTGTCACCAGTGGGAAGCTTGACCCTGATCCCTTTTAAACACACACAGTGATGGTTATTTGGCGGCTTGAAACGCACTAAGAGGTGGCATTATAGCTCTTCTCATGTTGAAGAATGCAAATAAATGATGTTTATACAATGATGCCTTCATATGTCGTGCCTGAACCCAGCGCCTATTTGTTCCCAGAACGGCGGCCCACACATTCACACTTATCATTTATTATCAGATTGTGTTTCGCCGCATGTGTAATTGAACTATGCAAATCTATTGGTGAATATCTGGATTGCATTACGTGTAAGAGGAAGCCATGTACCTCACTGTGCTGAAGTATTACAACTCTTCCAGAGCCATACATGCATATGTATTTGAACTCCTGACTTTTATGCAAATGTGATATCTTACAATTCTTTGGTGCAGGGAGAGCCTCAAGTACAGTTTTTTATCATTTTGTGTGTTAGTAGTTGAATGTCACAGGTCAATATCAAACCTCATTTGCCCTGATCTCTGACTTCTCAGATAATTTGGGTACTTTTCTTACAATCTATGGCTGCTTAAGTGATCATATTAATAATAGCCTGCCGAAAATGAATTGTTCACCTCAAGTAGCCTATTGGGAAAGTGGCATTGCACTGTATCCATGGATACATGTAAGAATACACATGAAATAGACCATATTCAAGGAGAATTAACAAATAGAATGAACAAATACCAACCTGACTCATGAAAAAATACCATCATTAAAATATTAAAGTTATGTGACGAGAGCAGATTCATACAGGTTCATATCTTCCAAGAGGAGTTATATCGATTTTGAACACTACATGAGGTTTTATAATCTGGAGAAAGGAAATAGCTGTTAATTGAAAGACCAGGCCCAGTGTGAAACTGGCCTGACTAATATCCTGGGATCACGTCCCTATCTCCAATGTGCAAATTGAATTTCCTGACTGCTGGGAAACTTTTCTTTTTAGACTGTGATATTTAAAGTTTCCTTAAAGGGCAAGCGTAGGAGTAGACTAGCGTAAGAGTGAGAATTGGAGTTGATGATCATTGATTATCATTGATTAGTAGCCTAATGCCTGGCATGTGTCTATAAATTCCTGTGTGTTTAGATTTAGATGGTGGTTGCTTACAGATAATACACATTTTATATAGCTCATGTTGCCTCTGTCTAGTCTTAACTTTCATTATATTCCCCAAACCCTCCAAACAGCAAACTACACTATAGTATTCATTAGAACGGAATCAATTTAAAACAGTTTTTCATTATTTACCCAGTAGCATATAAACCTGTGTCTGTGTTGGTCTGTGAGGTAGGCTGTCACAGTGAGTGTAGCAGTGAGGAGGTAGACAAGAATAGTATGTTTTTTCTGCCCAAGGTGAGAGGGCTTTAATTTTTAAAGGGAGAATAAACTGTCGCCAAAAATTAATAAACAAGTCAGAGCACTCACCTAACCCAGGCCTCAGTAATGCCTGATAGCAATTAGCACGAGCAGCATGATAGAGACACAGGTTGACTCCCCCCTCATAGTCAGGTAGATCCTTCAGTTTTTAGGGCAAAGTAGGCTTACTTCTGGAAACAGACATTTTACTTGTTTGGCTTAGTTGAATCTCTATCAAACACAGCTAGCCATGGATTTTTTTTTTTTAAACAAACATGTTTATTTTACTCAGTAAATGTATAGAAATAAAAGCCAAGATTTGACTACTAAACACATCCTTCACTGATAATGAGTAGGTCAGTCAGTTGAAATACTGCATACAAACAGGAGCTTATTGCTAATGAATGACCATTGGTGCAAATGACCTTGTCGCACAGAACTGTCCTCAGTTAGTGCATTGGTGGACTGTTTTGACAATAACCTTAGCTATTTGCCTGTAGGGATTGAAGGCAGTGGAGCATGTTAGCTAGTGGCTTAAGTTCCTATAATGTGCAAGGACAAAGCACTCAGCCTAGTCTTCTCCAACCCCTCTGTAATTGCATTTAATTAGTTCTCTTGTTGACCAAAGGTCTATAGTCAGCTTCCTCGAGGGAGAGGAGACGTACAATAAATCAAGGAAAGGGGTATAAAAAAGGCTCCCAAACTGCACTGGAAGGGCATGGAGCAATACCTCATAATATGTGGTGTCCAGTTGTTTTGGAATGATTTAAGGTACCACTGTTGCAGAAGTAGCTGTGCTTTTTGCTCTCACACATAGCCCAGGTTCTAGAGCCTCACATGCACATAGCCCAGGTTTTAGAACCTCACATGCACATAGCCCAGGTTCTAGAGCCTCACATGCACATAGCCCAGGTTCTAGAACCTGACACACATTCACACAAACACACACATAGCCCAGGTTCCAGAACATCATATGCACATAGCCTAAGTTCTATAACCTCACATGCACATGTCCCAGGTTCTAGAACCGCACAGGCACATGGGCCAAGTTCTATGACCTCACATGCACATAGCCCAGGTTCTAGGACCTCACATGCACATAGCCCAGGTTCTAGAACCTCACATGCACATATCCCAGGTTCTAAAACCTCACTTGCACATAGCCCAGGTTCTAGAACCTCACTTGCACATAGCTCAGGTTCTAGAACCTGGGCTATGTGGTTGTGTGTCTGAATGTGTGTGTGTGTGTGTGTGTGTGTGTGTGTGTGTGTGTGTGTGTGTGTGTGTGTGTGTGTGTGTGTGTGTGTGTGTGTGTGTGTGTGTGTGTGTGTGTGTGTGTGTGTGTGTGTTTGTGTGTGCATGGCTACCTCTGAAACATACAGTATAACACCTACCCACCATGTGACTTAATTCCCGACCTGTGACTGTGCCTGCATGGCGACCCTTTTCCACTTAGGAAGGAATATCCATAATCGATAGACCATTCTGATTGGGAATGAGTTGTCTGCACCTCCGAACTGTATACTTACTGTTATTAACTGTATACATGACCGCAAGCTCTGTAGGGCTAACACACACGTAGAAACCAGAGGAGGCTGGTGGGAGGGGCTATAGGAGGATGGCTTCACTGTAATGGCTGGAATGGAAAAGATGGAACGGTATATAACACACCATACATTTGGAAACCACGTTTGACTCAGTTCCATGTATTCCATTCCAGCCATAACAATGAGCCTGTCCTCCTATAGCTCCTCACACCAGCCTTTTTGCATTTTGGGGCAACTAGTACACAGCTCACACAAAATGGAACATTTTATAAAAGCCAACTAGCTATGTGTAACAGGGTCAATGTTTCCTAATTAGAATAATTACGGTAGTCATGTGAAGTCTGTATGCTTTCCTATTGGTAGGTTTTTTAATTAATCTATTGTATGCTCTGATTGGTAGCAGGAGTAACCTGCTGGAGAGGGAAAGATACAGACAGAGATGCTGCTGTCTTCAAGAACGAAATCTGCTTTTCCTGTTTGAACCAAACTTCAGCTACAGTTGACAATCTTCTGGATTGGTAAGAGCAAATACTTCATTGTGTTACACACGCCTGATTCATGAACAGTCACCTAATAGGGAATAGTTAGCATTTTTGTAATCCATATCCATTCCTGCAATATTCAGAAGGGTTGAAGCCACATCACACAGCTAGGTGAGAAATGCCTCATTGGAGTTTGGCAGCATTGAAGCGTGATTGACAAGGGAGTGCTGATCGGCATTTTAATCAGTATGTTAAGCCACTCAGTGAAGGTCTTATTTCAACATACTTCCATCCATTTCCACTGTCGCAGACCGGTATAGCCCCAAGGCTATCCTATTAATAGGACCTGAAGAACTGAGTTGTGTCTGAACAAGTACATGGATAATATACAGTTGAAGTCGTAAGTTTACATACACCTTAGCCAAATACATTTAAACTCAGTTTTTCACAATTCCTGACATTTAATCCGAGTAAAAATTCCCTGTCTTAGGTCAGTTGGGATCACAACTTTATTTTAAGAATGTGAAATGTCAGAATAATAGAAGAGAGAATGATTTATTTCAGCTTTATTTCTTTCATCACATTCCCAGTGGGTCAGTTTAAATACACTCAATTAGTATTTGGTAGCATTGCCTTTAAATTGTTTAACTTGTTTAAAATGTTTTGGGTAGCCTTCCACAAGCTTCCCAATATAAGTTGGGTGAATTTTGGCCCATTCTTCCTGACAGAGCTGGTGTAACTGAATCAGGTTTGTAGGCTTCCTTGCTCGCACACGCTTTTTCAGTTCTGCCCACACATTTTCTATAGGATTGAGGTCAGGGCTTTGTGATGGCCACTCCAATAGCTTGACTTTGTTGTCCTTAAGCCATTTTGCCACAACTTTGGAAGTTTGCTTGGGGTCATTGTCCATTTGGAAGACCCATTTGCAACCAAGCTTTAACTTCCTGACTGATGTCTTGAGATGTTGCTTCAATATATCCACATAATTTTCCTCTCTCAAGATGCCATCTATTTTGTGAAGTGCACCAGTTCCTCCTGCAGCAAAGCACCCCCATAACATGATGCTGCCACCCCCGTGCTTCATGGTTGGAATGGTGTTCTTCGGCTTGCAAGCCTCCCCCTTTGTCCTCCAAACATGTCAACGGTCATTATGGACAAACAGTTCTATTTTTGTTTCATCAGACCAGAGAATGTACGATCTTTGTCCCCATGTTGTAACGGTGCTCTAGCTCTTCCTCCTCCTCGGACGAGGAGAGGAGAGAGGGATCGGAAGACCAATGTGCAGCGAGGTATGATGACATAATGAATTTATTTAAGTGTAGACGAAAAACACGAACTTCACTTGAATACTTACAAAATAACAAAACGAATGTAGACAAACCTGAACATACGAACTTACATAAACACGAAGAACGCACAACAGGAAAAATGACTACATAAAACGATGAACGAACGAAACAGTCCCATATGGTGCAACAAACACTGACACAGGAAACAACCACCCACAACAAACAGTGTGAAAACACCTACCTTAATATGACTCTCAATCAGAGGAAATGAAAACCACCTGCCTCTAATTGAGAGCCATATTAGGTCACCCTTAAACAAACATAGAAACAGAAAACATAGACTGCCCACCCAAACTCACATCCTGACCAACTAACACATACAAAAACTAACAGAAACAGGTCAGGAACGTGACATAACCCCCCCCCCCCTTAAGGTGCGAACTCTGGGCGCACCAGCACAAAGTTTAGGGGAGGGTCTGGGTGGGCATCTGACCACAGTGGTGACTCAGGCTCTGGACAAGGTCCCCACCCCACCATAGTCAATCCCAGCTTACTTCTCCCCCTCAGAATGACCACCCTCCTATTCCACCCACCTAATATAAGAGGCAACACAAAAATAAGGGACAGCTCCGGGACAAGGTAGCTCAGGACAGAGAGGTAGGTCAGAATAGAGAGGTAGCTCAAGATAGAGAGGTAGCTCAGGATAGAGAGGTAGCTCAGGATAGAGAGGCAACTCCGGACTGAAGGGCAGCTCCGGACAGAGAGACAGCTCTGGACTGAGGGGCAGTTCTGGATACATGGCAGCTCTGGACGCTCATGACTAGCTGACGGGTCTGGACGCTCATGGCTGGCTGACGGATCTGGACGCTCATGGCTGGCTGACGGCTCTGGACGCTCATGGCTGGCTGACGGCTCTGGACGCTCATGGCTCGCTGGCGGCTCTGGCAGATTCTGTCTGGTTGGCGGCTCTGGCAGATCCTGTCTGGTTGGCGGCTCTGGCAGATCCTGTCTGGTTGGCGGCTCTGGCAGATCCTGTCTGGTTGGCGGCTCTGGCAGATCCTGTCTGGTTGGCGGCTCTGGCAGATCCTGACTGACGAATGGCTCTAGCGGCTCCTGACTGACTAACGGCTCTGACGGCTCGGGACAGACGGGCGGCTCTAATGGCTCGGGACAGACGGATGGCTCAGACGGCACTGGGCAGACGGATGGCTCAGACGGCACTGGGCAGACGGATGGCTCAGACGGCACTGGGCAGACGGATGGCTCAGACGGCACTGGGGAGATGGATGGCTCAGATGACGCTGGGGAGACGGATGGCTCTGGCCGGATGAGACGCACTGAAGACCTGGTGCGTGGTGCCGGAACTGGAGGCACCGGGCTAAGGACACGCACCTTCATGCTAGTGCGGGGAGCAGGGACAGGGCACACTGGACTCTCAAAGCGTACTATTTGCCTGGTGCGTGGTACCGGCACTGGTGGTACCGGGCTAAGGGCACGCACCTCAGGGCGAGTGCGGGGAGAAGAAACAGTGCGTACAGGGCTCTGGAGACGCACAGGTGGCTTAGTGCGTGGTGTCGGAACTGGAGGCACTGTGCTGGAGACACTCACCATAGGAAGAGTGCGTGGAGGAGGAACAGGGCTCTGGAAACCCACTGGAAGCCTGGTGCGTGGTGTAGGCACTGGTGGTACTGGGCTGGGGCGGGGAGGTTGCGCCCGAAATACCGGACCTTGTAGGCGTACTGGCTCCCTTGAGCATTGAGCCTGCCCAACCTTACCTGGTTGAATGCTCCCCGTTGCCCGACCAGTGCGGGGAGGTGGAATAACCCGCACCGGGCTATGTAGGCGAACCGGGGACACCATGCGTAAGGCTGGTGCCATGTAAGCCGGCCCGAGGAGACGTACGGGTGGCCAGATATGTAAGGCCGGCTTCATGACATCCGGCTCAATACTTAATCTAGCCCTGCCAGTGCGGGGAGGTGGAATAACCCGCACCGGGCTATGCACACGTACAGGAGACACCATGCGCTCTACTGCGTAACACGGTGTCTGCCTGTACTCTCGCTCTCCACGGTAAGTACAGGGAGTGGGCGCAGGTCTCCTACCTGACTTCGCCACTCTCCCTTCTAGCACCCCCCTCCCCCCAAGACATTTTTGGGGTTTACTCACAGGCTTCCTACCGCGTCGTCGTGCTGCCTCCATACGCCGGTATCCCTCCTCGCACTGCGCCAGAGAATCCCAGGCGGGCTCTGGCACTCGCCCTGGGTTGATCGCCCACCTGTCGATCTCCTCCCACGTAGTGTAGCCCAGATCCTTTTCCTGCTTCCGAGCTAGCTCCTCATATCGCCGCCTCTCTGCTTTCGCTGCCTCCAGCTCAGCTTTGGGGCGGCGATATTCTCCTGGTTGAGCCCAGGGTCCCTTTCCGTCCAATATTTCCTCCCATGTCCACGAGTCCTTGTTATTTTGTTGCGCTCTCCCACGCAGCTTGGTCGTATTATGGTGGGTGGTTCTGTAACGGAACCACCCATCTTCATCCGAAGAGGAGGAGCAGGGATTCGACCAAAACGCAGCGTTGTGAAATGACATGATTTATTTAAACAAGACGAAAAAAACAAACTACACTTGAATAATTAACAAAACAAATAAACGATGTAGACAGACCTGGACACGAACTTACATATAACGTGAAGAAGGCATAAACAGGAAACAGACTACATACAAAACGAACGAACAAACAAAACCGAAAACAGTCCCGTGTGGCGTAACATACACTGACACAGACACAGGAGACAACCACCCACAAACAAACAGTGTGAAAACACCTACCTTAATATGGCTCTCAATCAGAGGAAATGAAAACCACCTGCCTCTAATTGAGAGCCATATCAGGTCACCCTTAACAAACATAGAAACACACAACATAGACTGCCCACCCAAACTCACGCCCTGACCGTCAAACATACAAAATAACAGAAAACCGGTCAGGAACGTAACACTAACTCTTTTGATTTAGAACATAGGCTGCTGCTACTGTTTATCATCTATTATCTTGCCTAGTCACTTTATCCCTACCTATATGTACATATCTACCTCAATTACCTCGTACCCCTGCACATCAACTTGGTACTGGTTCCCCGTGTATATAGTGAAGTTATTGTTACTCATTGTGTATTCCTTGTGTAATGATATACACTGCTCAAAAAAATAAAGGGAACACTTAAACAACACAATGTAACTCCAAGTCAATCACACTTCTGTGAAATCAAACTGTCCACTTAGGAAGCAACACTGATTGACAATAAATTTCACATGCTGTTGTGCAAATGGAATAGACAAAAGGTGGAAATTATAGGCAATTAGCAAGACACCCCCCAAAACAGGAGTGATTCTGCAGGTGGTGACCACAGACCACTTCTCAGTTCCTATGCTTCCTGGCCGATGTTTTGGTCACTTTTGAATGCTGGCGGTGCTCTCACTCTAGTGGTAGCATGAGACGGAGTCTACAACCCACACAAGTGGCTCAGGTAGTGCAGTTCATCCAGGATGGCACATCAATGCGAACTGTGGTAAAAAGGTTTGCTGTGTCTGTCAGCGTAGTGTCCAGAGCATGCAGGCGCTACCAGGAGACAGGCCAGTACATCAGGAGACGTGGAGGAGGCCGTAGGAGGGCAACAACCCAGCAGCAGGACCGGTACCTCCGCCTTAGTGCAAGGAGGTGCACTGCCAGAGCCCTGCAAAATGACCTCCAGCAGGCCACAAATGTGCATGTGTCAGCATATGGTCTCACAAGGGGTCTGAGGATCTCATCTCGGTACCTAATGGCAGTCAGGCTACCTCTGGCGAGCACATGGAGGGCTGTGCGGCCCCACAAAGAAATGCCACCCCACACCATGACTGACCCATCGCCAAACCGGTCATGCTGGAGGATGTTGCAGGCAGCAGAACGTTCTCCACGGCGTCTCCAGACTTTGTCACGTCTGTCACATGTGCTCATGTGCTCAGTGTGAACCTGCTTTCATCTGTGAAGAGCACAGGGCGCCAGTGGGGAATTTGCCAATCTTGGTGTTCTCTGGCAAATGCCAAACGTCCTGCACGGTGTTGGGCTGTAAGCACAACCCCCACCTGTGGACGTCGGGCCCTCATACCACCCTCATGGAGTCTGTTTCTGACCGTTTGAGCAGACACATGCACATTTGTGGCCTGCTGGAGGTCATTTTGCAGGGCGCTGGCAGTGCACCTCCTTGCACAAAGGCGGAGGTAGCGGTCCTGCTGCTGGGTTGTTGCCCTCCTACGGCCTCCTCCACATCTCCTGATGTACTGGCCTGTCTCCTGGTAGCGCCTGCATGCTCTGGACACTACGCTGACAGACACAGCAAACCTTTTTGCCACAGTTCGCATTGATGTGCCATCCTGGATGAACTGCACTACCTGAGCCACTTGTGTGGGTTGTAGACTCCGTCTCATGCTACCACTAGAGTGAGAGCACCGCCAGCATTCAAAAGTGACCAAAACATCAGCCAGGAAGCATAGGAACTGAGAAGTGGTCTGTGGTCACCACCTGCAGAATCACTCCTGTTTTGGGGGGTGTCTTGCTAATTGCCTATAATTTCCACCTTTTGTCTATTCCATTTGCACAACATCATGTGAAATTTATTGTCAATCAGTGTTGCTTCCTAAGTGGACAGTTTGATTTCACAGAAGTGTGATTGACTTGGAGTTACATTGTGTTGTTTAAGTGTTCCCTTTATTCTTTTGAGCAGTGTATTTCGTTTTTCTCTCTGCAGAGAGGAATGTAAGAAACTCTCCAAATACAGATGTGCCATGCTTGTAGCGTCATATCCAAGAAGTCTCAAGGCTTTAATCGCTGCCGAAGGTGCTTCAACAAAGTACTGAGTAAAGGGTCTGAATATTTATGTAAATAAGGTATATCCGCTTTTTAAATATATATATATATATATATATATATATATATATATATATATATATATATATATATATATATATATACATACATATATATATACATATACATTTGCAAAAATGTCTGAAAACCTGTTTTCGTTTTGTCATTATGGGGTATTGTGTGTAGATTGCAGAGAGAAAACATTTATTTTATCCATTTTAAAATAAGGCTGTAAAAAGTCAAGAGTTGAATAATTACCGAAGGCACTAATATATATTACTCACTCCAATTTCTAGATCTTTGAATCTAGTTCCAAAAGTGTGCAAGCCTTCATTCAAAACAAAGACAGACACTCCCTTACGAATAAACCTTGTGGTAGATTGGTGCATTTATGAGAACAAGCTTTTTTTTCCCGTTCCTTGTAAACATGTGAGAATGATGTCAGTCATCCACAGCTGCATTGCTAATTGAATTAGCAGTATGGGAAGCACCACCCAAACCAATGCCATTCCCCCCTAAGTCACTCTTTGAAGTTTGTCCTAGCTACAGTGTATGTTATTTGGCAGGAAAGTCATTTGGAAACCCATTACATTTTTTGTGTGATTTCATTTTGGCACAACATGTTATGTCATGGAGCACATCTGGGACAAACAAATGCTGTATTGAACATTAACATGCCATATCCCTCCGAGGGATGTGAAACACTGATAATGGCATCACTATGGTGGCTTGAAACTGATCTAGACTGTTCAAAGATGTTTACAACATCTAAAGTGAACTTTGAAGGATTGGAACTTAAGTGGTTTATTAGAACTTTATTTAATGCGTGAACATTTAGGAGAATAAAGATGGTGAGAGTGATTTCTTGAAAATTGCTGTTCTAGAGGTTCTATAAAACAAATATTTTGTGATTGTTTGTGAAAAGTGGCACACTTGAATGGAAGGTGTACTTATAGCAGCTTTATCAAGACAATACAGTTCTATTTGTCTCCCGTTGACAAACTATGTCTTGACAACATCATGTACTGTGTCAATGGTTATTGGATTTAGTGTCCAAATAATTACCCAGAAAACACTTGACTCTACATCCTTAGCTGCTTAAAGGAAAAATCTAATTAAAAACTATATCAACTGTTTCAACAGTGGACTAATTAAACAAATACCAAAGTATAGTTTTAACACATATGGAATCACATATGGAATCATGTAGTAACTAAAGTATTAAACAAATCAAAATATGTTTTGGATTGTTCAAAGTAGCCACCCTTTGCCTTGATGACAGCTTTGCACACGCTTGGCATTCTCTCAACCAGGTTCACGAGGTAGTCACCTGGAATGCATTTCAATTAACAGGTTAAAAGTTAAAAGCTGCCTTGTTAATTTGTGGAATTTCTTTTCTTCTTAATGCATTTGAGCCAATCAGTTGTGTTGTGAGAAGGTAGGGGTGGTATACAGAAGAAAGCCAGTTGATGTTGGTAAAATACCAAGTCCATATTATGGCAGAATAGCTCAAATAAGCAAAGAGAAACGACAGTCCGTCATTACTTGAAGACATGAAAATTTCAATAACTTGAAGTGCCAAAGTGTCTTTAACCGCCACAGGAAGACCCAGAGTTGCCTCTGCTGCAGAGGATAAGTTCATTAGAGTTTACTGCACCTCAGATTGCAGCCCAAATAAATGCTTCACAGAGTTCAAGTAACAGACACATCTCAACATCAACTGTTCAGAAGAGACTGCTTGAATCAGGTCTTCATGGTTGAATTACTGCAAAGAAACCACTACTAAAGGACACAAATAATAAGAAGAGACATGCTTGGGCCAAGAAACACGAGCAATGGACATTAGACCAGTGGAAACCTGTCCTTTGGTCTGATGAGTCCAAATTTGAGATTTTTGGCTCCAACCTCCGTGTCTTTGTGAGACGCAGAGTAGGTGAACAGATGATCTTCGCATGTGTGGTTCCCACCGTTAAGCATGGAGGAGGAGGTGTGATGGTCTTGGGGTGCTTTGCTGATGACACTGTCAGTGATTTATTTAGATTTCAAGGCACACCACAGAATTCTGCAGCAATATGCCATCTCATCTAGTTTGCACTTAGTGGGACTATCATTTGTTTTTCAACAGGACAATGACCCAAAACACACCTCCAGGCTGTATAAAGGCTATTTGTCCAAGAAGGAGAGTGATGGAGTGCTCCATCAGATGACCTGGCCTTCACAATCACCCGACCTCAACCCAATTGAGATGGTTATTTTTTCGATGAGTTGGACCCCAGGACATAGACATATCTGATATTGGCAGAAAGCTTAAATTATTGTTAATCTAACTGCACTGTCCAATTTACAGTAGCTATTACAGTGAAATAATACAATGCTATTGTTTGAGGAGAGTGCACAGTTTTGAACATGAAAAGTTATTAATAAATATATTTGGTCTTAATACAACATTTTGAACAGAAACGCAATGGTTCATTGGAATCAGTCTAAAACTTTGCACATACACTGCTGCCATCTAGTGGAAAAAATCTAAATTGCAGCTGGGCTGGAATAATACATTATGGCCGTTCTCTTGCTGATGATGGTACAAAAAGATACAAAAGAACAGTTGTTTTTTTCTTTCTATTATCTTTTACCAGATCTATTGTGTTATATTCGCCTACATTCCTTTCACATTTCCACAAACCTCAAAGTGTTTCCTTTCAAATGGTACCAAGAATATGTATATCCTTGCTTCAGGGCCTGAGTTACAGGCAGTTAGATGTGGGTATGTAATTTTAAGCGAAAATTGAAAAAAGGGGGCGGATCCTTAGGAGAAATAAGTCCAGTGACTGGAGCAGCTACACAGAAAATGTCATTAGTAAGAGGTGAACGCCACCCTGAGAAACATTGTGTATTTCTGAGAAGCTTTTTGGAAACACATTTTTGACAGCTCAAAACCCTTTCCATTACAACTACATGCAGCCTATTGACTACAGTTTTGAAGACCTAATGTGCACCTTATGTGGCATATTCATTGCACCAGGATGTTGAGGAGATGGAACAAGAGTACATTGTGACACCATGTTTGAGGAAATTGTCGGCGTCCTGGAAAACCCTTCCCCTCCATGTGCTGGGAAATATTCATTCAAGTCGTTCAAAACACTATGTGAACTTCAATGACTAGACCTACATGCAATAAATTTGAAATTGAACAGTTTTTTTTCATTCCTTAAAGGTCTTGGAAATATACAGTATACAGTGACAGTGCTGGTTGCCTCTCTGCGGTGGGTAAGCCTATACTGTTACATATTAGGCTTAACACAGCCAGTTACCCTTTCACGCACAGTCTGCTCATGGTGTGTGGGAGTTTGGAGGTTATTCAATTTGAGACAGAGATTCTTTACATCCGTCGAAAGATAATCAGTCTTGCTTGAAGGCTACTAACATTCTATTGATTTTCAGTTGCTTGCTCCTACGGAATGATACTTTAAATACACAGATACATTTTCCATTGTGAAGGGTACTACCCACAGGCCCACACTCCCATAAGGCCTCACTTTGTCTTCGGCGGAACCGGCCCACTTCGGGCTTTTGTCAGTAAACATTGCTTCAACATTCTATCAATGATTTTCATTCTTGTAAAAAGTCTATACCAACAGCAGTGTACTCTTCTCTCATTCGTAAACCCCAGAACCTCGAATAATCTTGACCCTGTGCTCTGTTCTCCACAGAACAAGTGACTAAGGAATGGGTGATGAATAATAGTAGCTCCCCCTCACGCTGTACAGCCAATGGTGCATTGCCACGGTTTTAATCAGTTTCATTGTAATGAGTGAGGTCATAGACACCAATGTCCCGAGAGCCAATAGAAGAAATGCACCACTTCTGTGTCAGGGTAGTAATTTGTACTTCTATTCAGCATGAGGTTGGGTTGTCACTTGTGTAATGAACCATGAATCATCAACGATGGCACAGGTGAATCATATCATCCTTTACAATTTCATGGCTAAAGTTTAACCTTCTGGACTGTGACTGAAGTCCAGGTCCGTGCCAGCATCCAGGTTGAAGTGCATGGACGCTTTGACAAGAAACCTCATTACACGACTGACGTTGTTACGTTCCATGGAGCTAGCAACATATGCTCTGCAACGTTCGTGCATATGGTACTTTTTGCAAGAACTCTTTGTCTCTTTGAGATGGGGAGACAATCAGGCCAGTCAATCACACAACCTCAGCCATCTGCTCTTTACCGGGTTGGACAAAAATCTACATTACACCTTAGAGACAAATCAACTATTTTGTGAGTCACGAACGGTTATTGTAGGCCCCTCATTTAGAATGCATTGCAGTCTTTGTCCGTTGCCCGTCTGACTCAACAGTGTCATTACAACCATTGCAGTCCTATGCACTGGCAAAAGCAATAACTGGATTGCACTTTAGCTATGATAAAATATTCAAATGAGAAGCAAAAAAGTTACAAGTAGATAGCTATATGATCACCTTGAAGTAGAAGAATAGTTATGTTTCAATTGCAGGCATACTTTAGATCAGGGCTCTCCAACCATTTTCCTGGAGAGCTACAGTCTAACCCACATCCAGCGCACTTGATTCTAATAATTAGCTGGTTTAATAAATTTAATCTGGTTAGTTACAACTGGGGTGGCAGCGAAAACCTACAGGAGGGTAGTTATCCAGGAATAGGGTTGGAGAACCCTGGTTTAGATCCTGACCATAGCCACCAGAAGCAGTTATTGGAGCTGTCAGAGGAAAGATGGGGTCTTTAAGTGTACACGTTGATCTTGAGGCTATGCCGGTCTTCTAGCTTTCCACCCTACACAAGAGGGCTCTTTTCTCCGAGATTGGCATTCACATACCAAACGCAGGAGCAGAGGTGCATTGAGACTGCTCGTCCTATCCCGATCATCACCATTATTTCAACCACGCCATCGCAACGCCCCTTAAGTTACTGCTGCTCCCTGATAGTACGTCTATGGAGCGCACTGAGTGCAGTGTGATATTATTACAGTCAGTCGCAACATGAAAAAGCTTGTGAGTGACATCCTCATCAGTTGGCATCCTTTAGAGGTACGGATGGGGCTGTCACTTCAGATTTTATTAACAGTGACACAGCGGACCAATGACAGACCTCAGAGGCCAGATAAGGCAGATCACAGGCCTTTCTGACAGAGTAAAGACAGAGACGAACCCGGAGGCTCCGACCGACTCACGCCGAGAACGAACAACGCCTGGAACGTGTCTCCCTGCCAGGCAGTTCAATGTAATTATCTGCCTGACATCAAACAGTCTGATCGTAATCAACAGTTCAAACAGCGACAGAAAGAGCAGGAAAGAAGAAAAGGTATTAAAGAGTGATGCATCTCAGACAAAACACATTGATTATGTATGTAGGTAGTGTGGTATTGATAAGGTAATATGGTATTGATTAGGTATGTAGGTAGTGTGGTATTGATAAGGTAATGTGGTATTGATTAGGTATGTAGGTGGTGTGGTATTGATAAGGTAATGTGGTATTGATTATGTATGTAGGTAGTGTGGTATTGATAAGGTCATGTGGTATTGATTAGGTATGTAGGTGGTGTGGTATTGATTAGGTAGTGTGGTATTGATAAGGTAATGTGGTATTGATTAGGTATGTAGGTAGTGTGGTATTGATTAGGTATGTAGGTAGTGTGGTATTGATTAGGTAATGGGGTATTGATTAGGTATCTAGGTGATGTGGTATTGATTAGGTATGTAGGTAATGGTGGTATTGATTAGGTATGTAGGCAATGTGGTATTGTTTAGGTAATGTGGTATTGATTAGGTATCTAGGTGATGTGGTATTGATTAGGTATGTAGGTAATGTGGTATTGATTAGGTATGTGGAACATTAGAGAGGTTGTGGGTGTGAATGTCAGTCAGTCACACAACCACCATCGCTCACACCTCCAATACTTCATTGGAAATGAACATGTATTATTAGCCTGTGTAACTACCCGAGGAGGAATAAAATATCACGTCAAAACACACAAAATACTCTGTAGATGAATACAAAAAACATTTCTGACATAAGCTTTTGCAATGACACAGGTGAAAATGCTGGGCCTAAAATGGTATTTCTCTCATTCCCCTGCAGTCGCTCATTGAAATGGTAATACGCTCCAGATGCTGTGATTACAGGGTTAATTAAACGCTGAATTCCGAGGCTCCTGTCGCAGAACGGGATTTTCTAATTACTGCACCAATAATTAGCAAATTAACGCCTATTTTTTTTCTCAAACCGTCAAACATTAAGAAATCGCAGAAAATCGTAATGATTAAAACAGAACATTAGAAAAGAGGATAAATATGAAGTAAGGTCCTAGTGAGCAAGGCAGCATGGGATGTGGACGGCCCTCCAGCCAGCCACATCTGTGTGTCTGGGCCCACGTCCAGACACACCTATGTGTCAGAGGTGGCCGTGTGCATTTTGCAGGGGCTATATATTTGGACACGGCGGGGCTGCGTCTGGTCGACAGAAGCCAGCAGCACGAGTGGTCTCTGGCTGTACAAACATCAGTCCAAGCACTATGAGTGTGAATTGATTGAGAGCATATCTCTCTCATGTCCATGCATCTTACTGCTGTCACAGCCGTCGTCTAGGTGAAAATGACCGGACCAAGGTGCAGCGTGGTGAGCGTACATTTTCTTGTATTTAGAATGTCGCCAACAAAACAAGAAACAAAGAACTGACCGTGAAGCTTACTAGGGCTATAGTGCCACTAACAAAGTCAACTACCCACCAAAGGAACTACCCACCAACACCAAATGAAAAAAGGCTGCCTAAGTATGATTCCCAATCAGAGACAACGATAGACAGCTGTCCCTGATTGAGAACCATATCTGGCCAAAACATAGAAATACAAAACATAGAAATAAAGAAACTAGAATGCCCACCCTAGTCACACTGCATATTGTTGGTGTCGTTATAATAAACACAGCGACTGTTCCGTCTGTAGGAGTATGTCGACAGAGTTCTCAGAAAGAGAGACATTTCTATAAGAGTTGCTGTAGATTTTTAAAACTAATGTGATATGAGAACCTACCCTTTTTTTCAGGTTTTCGAACACATCAAGATGGTATATGCAACACGTGTTGCAGTAGACTGTTAGCATTTTGATCATTTCTACTTAAAGAATGATAACATTTGGGCCATGGAAATTGGATAAGTGAGATGCATCATGTGAAATTACTCAGACCTCGAGGTACTGGAATGGAAAACTGGTTTTGGCCCAATTCAAGAACTGACACCATTCAAATACCAACCATTCCATTCCAAATGACTTTCTTGTATGAGTCATATTTGGATGTGTATTCAATGTTTTTCTTCATATCTACAGATAACGAGACAATTTTCACGCTCTGTCAACGAGAGACAGGGAGCACTAAAATGTAATTTTCGTGTGACTGACAGTTTCCTTTTTATAATTCCTTAAAGAGAGAGGTTTTTATGTCCCTAATTAATTCAGGAGGCATGCATTAAATTTGTGCCCAAAGGGTCTATAGCACTTAGCCTACCAAACTGCCATCCCAAACAGAGCGGGAGGGGGTGAGACATAGAGAAAGAAAAACAGAGAGAGAGAAAGTAAGAGAGACTTTATTAGGACCTTTCATCACTCAGATGTGAACCAATCATACAATCAGATGACACTGATCACAAGTGCATGATAAAATCCAGACATGGTTTTGGGTACTGAGATCAGCAGTACTGACAGAGTTAGCACACCCACACCTTATTATTAAGCTTTTTGATTGAAAATAGTCTCTTTCATTTCTGCCAGTCCATCTCCTGTGAAGAGAGGAAATTGAGGTGTTTTCAGTCTCTCAGATGAGCAAAAAGCCAGACAAGAGTGTAAGGTGATGAATGTGTGTGATGAAAGAAAGGGTAAGAGATTGGAGAAAGGGAATAGAGAATACAACAACGCTGGGAATATCTGTAAGTACTTGGGTGTTGTCAACAGCAAACAAAACGTTGCTATTAACAACCCTGGAAGTTTCGGAGGTCCCGTCCCACTTCTATGACACCATATCACTCCCCCACAGTGAATGCAGGTGTGCTGTGACTGCTCCCTCACAGCTTGCGCCCACATCTCCGGTGCTGTACAGTCTACAGTGCATTCGGAAAGTATTCAGACCCCTTGACTTTTCCCACATTTTGTTACGGTCTTATTCTAAAATGGATTGAATAGTTTTTTTCCCTCATCAATCTACACACAATACCCCATAATGACGAAGCAAAAGCAGGTTTTAATAAATGTTAGCAAATTTACTAAAAGTAAGAAACGTAAATATTACATTTACATAAGTATTCAGACCCTTTACTCAGTCATTTGTTGATGCACCTTTGGCAGCGATTACAGCCTCGAGTCTTCTTGGGTTTTGACGCTACAAGCTTGGCACC
Organism: Salvelinus fontinalis; assembly: GCF_029448725.1. Taxonomy (NCBI): domain Eukaryota; kingdom Metazoa; phylum Chordata; class Actinopteri; order Salmoniformes; family Salmonidae; genus Salvelinus; species Salvelinus fontinalis. Next base: position 29,201,250 of record NC_074689.1, read on the forward strand.
CCTGCATTTGGGAAGTTTCTCCCATTCTTCTCTGTAAATCTTCTCAAGCTCTGTCAGGTTGGATGGTGAGTGTTGCTGCACAGATATTTTCTAGTCTCTCAAGAGATGTTCGATCGGGTTCAAGTCCGGGCTCTTGCTGGGCCACTGAAGGACATTAAGAGACTTGTCCCAACATTCCGAGACTTGCCACTCCTGCGTTGTCTTGGCTGTGTGCTTAGGATTGTTGTCCTGTTGAAAGGTGAACCTTCGACCCGGTCTTAGGTCCTGAGCGCTCTGGAGCAGGTTTTCATCAAGGATCTATCTGTACTTTGTTCTGTTCATCTATGCCTCAATCCTGACTAGCTCAATTTCGAGTCTCATAGCAAAGGGTCTGAATACTTATGAAAATAAGGTACTTATGTAACCTACGCCTTGTTGCCGGTGGGGTTTAAATTAACACTAACCTGACTGACATTTAAAATAAATGTTCCGGTGCATTTGAGTTATTTCACAGTTACTCCTGTCCCAAGCGACCTAAAATGACTTTGAAGGCACATTGTTAGATGTTTGATATGATATACTCTTGACCTGTCTTGTGTTGTTTAAACTTTGTCTTTGCAGCCTCTTACGCAACCTTTGGAAAATGAGATCAGGTTCTCAGTTGACTTGCCTGCTTAAATGAATAAATTAATAATCACTTGCCATCTAATGCGCTGTATAAACATTTCATCTAAGGGGATTCTAAGAGGTATATTAACAATCAACCTCTATTAGCCCTAGGCTTAAATGGCGGCAATTGTTTGAGAGGCTGTAAATTCCTCATCTGGGATATGTTGGTCAGGGAGTCAAATAATCCCATAGGTTTACCTGTTATTATTTTGTGTTGCAACAACTCACATTTGATACAAAGTTATCTACTGCAAATCGTGTATTGGCAAGCGCCTGACTATTTCACAACTGCAAGTTCATGCTGAAGAGGCAGATCACTTCTCAGGCAAACAAAAGCATACACATCCAAGACAAAGAGCACTGTTATGCCATTACATAAATAAAATACAAATATTCTCAACAAAATGGAAGCCATTGTGTGAGAGAAGACTGATTCTGTTTTTTGTGAGTTTATCATAATAACGCTCAATCGGTGTAGTTTGAAGCCCTCACAAGCCGGCTTGATTACCTCTGCAGAACCACCACCACCACCTAGCTGCTGTTGAATGGCTTATTTCTCCTTCGTCCTCGGGAAAACGATGAATACAGATAATGAATTGAAAGTAATTTTACACTTTTTTTTATGTTACCCAATTTTTTATGTGACATTTTATTTTTTCTATTTTCTACAGTTTACATGATTCTTATGTATTGATTTCTCAAGTACCACTACGTAACATGTTATGCCTGATTTTCTATGGTATTGAATTATGTGTAGTATGTACTGCATTTCATTTACGTCATTTAGTGGACGCTCTTAACCCTAATTGCTCCTTTAAGTCGCTCTGGATAAGTGTCTTGCTCAAGGAAACATCGGCAGATTGTTCACTTAGACAGCTCTGGGATTTGAACTAGCCACCTTTCTGTTACTGGTCCTATACTCGTAACCAATAGGCTACCTGCCTCCCTATGTACTGTATGTACTCGAAAATGTCCACTTTATTAAGGATGCCGTCTGGGATCTTAAGCACGTACAAATTTGTAACATATTGTACGAAATGGAATTGAAAACATATCATACGAATCATATCCTATTCATTCAATGTCTTTGTAGTGACAATAGTCGTATTAAGGTACACTGTTTACAAGCAGAATCTCTCTCTCTCTCTCTCTCTCTCTCTCTCTCTCTCTCTCTCTCTCTCTCTCTCTCTGTCTCTGTCTCTGTCTCTGTCTCTGTCTCTGTCTCTGTCTCTGTCTCTGTCTCTGTCTCTGTCTCTGTCTCTGTCTCTCTCTCTCTCTCTCTCTCTCTCTCTCTCTCTCTCTCTCTCTCTCTCTCTCTCTCTCTCTCTCTCTCTCTCTCTCTCTCTCTCTCTCTCTCTCTCTCTCTCTCTCTCTCTCTCTCTCTCCACCTGAAAGTAGGCATTCAGCTGACTAAACACCAATTCCACTCAATCATCTTTCATGGTGCATAATGTAATCCTATCAGGTGACAAATCAAATTGTATTTGTCACATACACATGGTTAGCAGATGTTCATGCGAGTGTAGCGAAATGCTTGTGCTTCTAGTTCCGACAATGCAGTAATAACCAACGAGTAATCTAACCTAACAATTCCACAACTACTACCTTATATACACACAAGTGTAAAGGGATAAAGAATATGTACATAAATATATATGAATGAGTGATGGAACAGAACGGCATAGGCAAGATGCAGTAGATGGTATCGAGTACAGTATATACATATGAGATGAGTAATGTAGGGTATATAAACATAAAGTGGCATAGTTTAAAGTGGCTAGTGATACATGTATTACATAAAGATGGCAAGATGCAGTAGATGATATAGAGTACAGTATATACATATACATATGAGATGAGTAATTTCCATCAATTCCCATTATTAAAGTGGCTGGAGTTGAGTCAGTATGTTGGCAGCAATGTCTTTGTAGTGACAATAGCAGTATTAGCAGTACACTGGTGACGATGCTGTCTTTTAATGATGAAAGTGGTGGGTTCTTTTTTCACCAGCTTCTCGGGCTATTTTGAGGGTGTGTACATTGTGATTCTTTCATTTCCATAGCGACCCATGGGATCAAACAGAAGTTGGAACTGCTGAGATGAGGCAGTCACATATTGAACACACACACATGCACGCACACACCAGGGGAGGCTGGTGGGAGGAGCTATAGGAGGACGGCTCATTGTAATGACTGGAATGGAATGAATGGAACGGAGTCAAACATGTGGCTTCCATATGTTTGATGTGGTTCATACCGTTCCATGAATTACGTTTCAGTCATTACAATGAGCCGTCCTGCTATAGCTCCTCCCACCAGACTGAGCTCGTCCACTCACCACTGCACCACATGTGCTGCTTCAGTCTTACAGCCTGGAACTCTCGAGGTAATAATGTGGCTCTCCTATTGAATTCTCTAATGAACATATTTCTAGGACGTTAACATAGGATGCAACCTATATACATTACTTGATACATGCAATACCCCTTTTATTAATTTACAAATGTATAGTGGATGAAATACAGTATATCGTATCAGTGGCTAAATTAATAGATGAACATGGGATATTATGCCAAAAATAAACCCCAGGCAAGGGTAAGAGATGTCCTGTGTGGTTGGGAAGAAGAACAATGGAGCTACAGCAGCGGTCCCTAGTCTACTTCCTATCATGGCCTCACTGCCATCGTCAAGACAAGACCCTGGAGGAGGGGTGCCCAAATTAGACGCCAAGTCGAATCTAACTATGGGCAGGGTTATGGCCCTGTCATGGAGGTCTTACTGGGGCCAGATATGTGTGTTGTGAACAGGGGCTGTCACAGAGTGCGTGAGGTCTCACTACGTTGTCAATGCTGAGGATTAAAGCTGCTTAATTAAGCAGGGAATAAATGGTTTGTGACAGCCACAAGGGGCCCGGAGGTGGTGAATACACAAAGGGCAGAGGGGTCTGCTGCTCCACTCCTCGTTTCAGGTTAGTTCCACTCCCCAGCTAGTAGGGAAGAACTGCTAATTACAATTGATAAACTTTATATTCTGGAAAGAAGTGTTTAGTACGCAGGAGAGGGGCTAGGGGGAGAGGGAGAGGGGAAGGGACTGAGGATGGGGGTGAGAGAGAGCTATGAGTTGTTAGTTGATACATGGTAAATGGTAGATGGAGATAGAAACACTATACCAATAGCAATTATTGAAATTGCAGAGAGAATTACTGTAGAAGGTCAGTCACAGTTTACTTGAAGGGGGTTTGCATACTAATTCATAACACCTTGTAAATACTTCATGACACATCTATTGAGTGTTGCAATATCCTTCATATCACCCTTCTTAGGACATTTTCATTTTGCCCCTGAACAGATAATATCCTAATAACAGTTTAACTTTCATTACAGTACTTGAAATATCATTTTTCATTCAAATATGAATACAAAATATATATTTCAAATGTTAGAAATGACAATTATGAAAATTGGTTAAGAAAGTAGTTATAAAGGACACGGCAACACACAAAAAAATGTACTGCCAATGTAGTGTTACCAGAAAGTACTGGTGGGGATAGTCAAGCAGGACAAATCTTGTAAACACTTAGCCACATTCTGGCCCTTAGTATCAAAGTTATGCTGATGAAATATTGAGAGGTAATCTGCGGAATGTGAGCAATAGTTCCACTATTTACAAGCATGGAAAAGAGGTTGATCGACTAAAGGAAATAGCTATCTTTGTGAAATTCTCAGACACACGAAGCGGAAATTGAATAACCAAGGTGCACACAGACACACACACACACACACACACACACACACACACACACACACACACACACACACACACACACACACACACACACACACACACACACACACACACACACACACACACACACACACACACACACACACTGACATTGAAAGGAAAAGGTGGGTGACTTCACGTTCAGAATACGCTGTGACAGATCACATGTGACATGACTTTATAACCCAGTCTACTGCAGCTCTTCCATTTGTTGACATTTCTTTCACTTTCAAATCCCCATTCGTTTTCCCTCTCGCTCCACCAACAATTAAACTGCTTCAGAATTTGAGCTGTGCAGGTTTGGTGAGGCATGCAAATAACACAACAAATACAGGCAGCGTGTGTGTAATCAAGACATTGTCTTGATTAATTGCAAATTGTTGATTACCTGAGTCGTCAAATACGTTGTGTTTGACAATGTTTGTTTGTATTACACATTACTAGTTACTGAGGAAGTAAAGACATGTTGCCCTCAAAGATGGTCCTACCATGGATCATTTAGCTATTTGATTGGGAATTAAGTATAAAAATATACATATAAAACAATTATTTTATAAAAAATTTAATTTGGCCTTTATTACTATAGCCCATAGAAATGCATTGAATAACACATTCATAAATGGCAAAAAAGACTGTAATTTTTGAAAAAGATTTTGAAGTGTCTGTCCTATATCTAGGAGATATAAGAAAGTTCAGGAAATATATATATTTTTAAGGCCAAATCGTTTGGAAACTACAGACGTTTTTGTGAGAATACCAATCTTCAGGATGTCTCATGGTTTGACAAAGACTGCTGTACCTCGGGCCACCTTCCACAGCAGACGCGAAAGACCGACAGGCGGCTGCAGGTGGATTGAGACCCAGCCCATGCTAAAAGCCCGATATCTCTAGCTTAAATAGCTTAATATACTCTTGAGGATTAATAACACATGTGGAATAAGGTTTTCTGTACAGTATGTTAACACAGTTCTCATTATGCTATGTGTTGAGAAACTGTATACTATTGGATTTTCTGAATTAGAACAGAAGAGAGTAGCATATAACTTCAGTAATAGTGTGTAAGCATTGATAGCAGAAAACCCTATAGCCAAGTGAGCCAATTTCTTTGCTTTTGCCTTGATGTCTCATTTTAAAGCATAGAGTATTTCAGGGTTACTCAAGGAACTAGTTTGTTCAAATGAGGCTATTTCTCTGCTTCAAAGAACAAGTTTGCTCAAATGAGATGCAATCAGTTTTCAGTTCAGCATAGAGAAGACATAAAGTAACGTAACGACAACGTAATCTAACAACACTTTGTGAAGGGTACATACATAATAACTTACTCAAATGCTCATAACCCACAGATAACATATTCCAGGAAGTACATTAGCCTTTCATAACATACGTAACATATCAACATGGAGCTGTTGACATAATTTATGAAGCTCTGCTGGTTATAAATGTATTATGAATTCCTAATGTAGGCAGCCTTCAAATAAAGTCTCATTGATATACTGTATGTCCATGTAGGAACTGTACATGTTCATCCCCATATTACAGCCACACTTTTGATAGCATTTATGTCAATCCCCCCATGCTTGGGCTCACACTGTGTGCCGATCCCTCTGTGCTAAAATGACACATGGCTTGTCACTTTAGATAGGGCTACCAGCTGGAATTATTTGTATTGAGATAGTTGACAGCTCCAGCTTGAGGCAAAAGTGATTTTCATCAATCTCTGACTCAGTGGGAATATTGGAACATAACCCAAATCAAATCAAATCAATTTATATAGCCCTTCTTACATCAGCTGATATCTCAAAGTGCTGTACAGAAACCCAGCCTAAAACCCCAAACAGCAAGCAATGCAGGTGTAGAAGCACGGTGGCTAGGAAAAACTCCCTAGAAAGGCCAAAACCTAGGAAGAAACCTAGAGAGCAACCAGGCTATGAGGGGTGGCCAGTCCTCTTCTGGCTGTGCCGGGTGGAGATTATAACAGAACATGGCCAAGATGTTCAAATGTTCATAAATGACCAGCATGGTCAAATAATAATAATCACAGTAGTTGTCGAGGGTGCAGCAAGTCAGCACCTCAGGAGTAAATGTCAGTTGGCTTTTCATAGCCGATCATTAAGAGTATCTCTACCGCTCCTGCTGTCTCTAGAGAGTTGAAAACAGCAGGTCTGGGACAGGTAGCACGTCCGGTGAACAGGTCAGGGTTCCATAGCCGCAGGCAGAACAGTTGAAACTGGAGCAGCAGCACGGCCAGGTGGACTGGGGACAGCAAGGAGTCATCATGCCAGATAGTCCTGAGGCATGGTCCTAGGGCTCAGGTCCTCCGAGAGAGAGAAAGAAAGAGAGAAAGAGAGAATTAGAGAGAGCATACTTAAATTCACACAGGACACCGGATAAGACGGGAGAAGTACTCCAGATATAACAAACTGACTCTAGCCACCCGACACATAAACTACTGCAGCATAAATACTGGAGGCTGAGACAGGAGGGGTCAGGAGACACTGTGGCCCCATCCAATGATACCCCCGGACAGGGCCAAACAGGAAGGATATAACCCCACCCACTTTGCAAAAGCACAGCCCCCACACCACTAGAGGAATATCTTCAACCACCAACTTACCATCCTGAAACAAGGCTGAGTATAGCCCACAAAGGTCTCCGCCACGGAATAACCCAAGGGGGGGGGGCGCCAACCCAAACAGGAAGACCACGTCAGTGACTCAACCCACTCAAGTGACGCACCCCTCCTAGGGACGGCATGAAAGAGCACCAGTAAGCCAGTGACTCAGCCCCTGTAATAGGGTTAGACGCAGAGAATCCCAGTGGAGAGAGGGGAACCGGCCAGGCAGAGACAGCAAGAGTGGTTCGTTGCTCCAGAGCCTTTCCGTTCACCTTCACACTCCTGGGCCAGACTACACTCAATCATATGACCCACTGAAGAGATGAGTCTTCAGTAAAGACTTAAAGGTTGAGACCGAGTCTGCGTCTCTCACATGGGTAGGCAGACCATTCCATAAAAATGGAGCTCTTTAGGAGAGCCCTGCCTCCAGCTGTTTGCTTAGAAATTCTAGGGACAATTAGGAGGCCTGCATCTTGTGACCGTAGCGTACGTGTAGGTATGTACGGCAGGACCAAATCGGAAAGATAGGTAGGAGCAAGCCCATGTAATGCTTTGTAGGTTAGCAGTAAAACCCTGAAATCAGCCCTTGCCTTAATAGGAAGCCAGTGTAGGGAGGCTAGCACTGGAGTAAAATGATCACATTTTTTGGTTCTAGTCAGGATCCTAGCAGCCGTATTTAGCACTAACTGAAGTTTATTTAGTGCTTTATCCGGGTAGCCGGAAAGTAGAGCATTGCAGTAGTCTAACCTAGAAGTAACAAAAGCATGGATTCATTTTTCTGCATCATTTTTGGACAGAAAACTTCTGATTTTTGCAATGTTACGTAGATGGAAGAAAGCTGTCCTTGAAACAGTCTTGATATGTTCGTCAAAAGAGAGATCAGGGTCCAGAGTAACGCCGAGGTCCTTCACAGTTTTATTTGAGACGACTTGTAACGGCTGTCCTCCTCTTCTTCATCCGAAGAGGAGCAGGGATTGAACCAAGGCGCAGTGGAGTTTGAATACATAATGAATTTAATGACAAGACGAAAAAACACGAACTTGACTATACACTAACAAAACAAATAAACGGTGTAGAACAGATCTGAACGACGGACTCACATAACACACGAGAACGCACGAACAGGGAAAAAGCCTACACATAAATGACACTTAACAAACAAACCGAAACCAGTCCCGTGTGGCGCAACGACATACACAAACACAGGAGACAATCACCCACAACGAACACTGTGACAACGCCTACCTAAATATGACTCTTAATTAGAGGAACGCCAAACACCTGCCTCTAATTAAGAGCCATACCAGGTAACCCAAAACCAACACAGAAACAGAAAACATAGAATGCCCACCCAACCTCACGTCCTGACCAACTAACACACATAACAACTAACATAAATAGGTCAGGAACGTGACATTACCCCCCCCACAAGGTGCGAACTCCGGACGCACCAGCACAAAGTCTAGGGGAGGGTCTGGGTGGGCATCTAACCACGGTGGTGGCTCAGGCTCCGGGCGAGGTCCCCACCCCACCATAATCCATCCTAGCTTCCTCCCTCCAAGAATGTCCACCCTCTTTTTACTCCCACAAAATCCTCCTAATAACATCACTAATAAGGAACGCACCGGGACAGAGAGATAAATCAAGACAGAGGGATAGATAAGAATATAGAGGTAGATGAAGATAGAGAGGGAGATCAGGATAGAGGGGCAACTCCGGACTGAAAGGCAGCTCCGGACAGAGAGACAGCTCTGGACTGATGGGCAGTTCTGGGTATCTAGCCTTTTCAGGCTGAAGGGCAGCTCATGGCTGACTGACGAATCTCGACGCTCATGGCTGGCTGACGGCTCTCGACGCTCATGGCAGGCTGACGGCTCTCGACGCTCATGGCAGGCTGACGGCTCTCGACGCTCATGGCAGGCTGACGGCTCTCGACGCTCATGGCAGGCTGACGGCTCTCGACGCTCATGGCAGGCTGACGGCTCTCGACGCTCATGGCAGGCTGACGGCTCTCGACGCTCATGGCAGGCTGACGGCTCTCGACGCTCATGGCAGGCTGACGGCTCACGGCGCTCATGGCAGGCTGACGGCTCTCGACGCTCATGGCGCTCTGACGGCTCTGGCTGCTCATGGCGCTCTGACGGCTCTGGCTGCTCATGGCTCGCTGGCGGCTCTGGCAGATCCTGTCTGGTTGGCGGCTCTGGCAGATCCTGTCTGGTTGGCGGCTCTGGCAGATCCTGTCTGGTTGGCGGCTCTGGCAGATCCTGTCTGGTTGGCGGCTCTGGCAGATCCTGTCTGGTTGGCGGCTCTAGCGGATCCTGTCTGGCTGACGGCTCTAGCGGCTCCTGTCTGGCTGACGGCTCTAGCGGCTCCTGTCTGGCTGACGGCTCTGTAGGCTCATGGCAGACGGGCGGCTTTGCAGGCTCATGGCAGACGGGCGGCTTTGCAGGCTCCTGGCAGACGGATGGCTCAGACGGCGCTGGGGAGACGGATGGCTCAGATGGCGCTGGGGAGACGGATGGCTCAGATGGCGCTGGGGAGACGGATGGCTCAGATGGCGCTGGGGAGACGGATGGCTCAGATGGCGCTGGGGAGACGGATGGCTCTGGCCGGATACGGTGCACTGTAGACCTGGTGCGTGGTGCCGGAACTGGAGGCACCGGGCTAAGGATAAGCACCTTCCTACTAGTGCGGGGAGCAGGGACAGGGCACACTGTATTCTCAAAGCCCACTCTATAACTGATGCGTGGTACCGGCACTGGTGACGCCGGGCTGAGGACAAGCACATCAGGATTAGTAGGGGGAGAAGATACAGTTTGTACAGGGCTCTGGAGACGCACTGGTAGCTTAGTGCGTGGGGCCGGAACTGGAGGCACCGGGCTAGATACACGCACTACAGGGAGAGTGCGTGGAGGAGGAACAGGGCTCAGGATATGCACTGGTAGCCTAGTGCGTAGTGTAGACACTGTAGGTACTAGGCTGGGGCGGGGAGGTGGTGCCGGAAATACCGGACCGTGGAGACGTACTGGCACTCTTGAGCATTGAGCCTGCCCAACCTTACCTGGTTGAATGCTCCCGGTTGCCCGACCAGTGCGGGGAGGTGGAATAACCCGCACCGGCCTATGTAGGCGAACCGGGGAAACCATGCGTAAGGCAGGTGCCATGTATGCCGGCCCGAGGAGACGCACTGGAGACCAGACGCGTTGAGCCGGCCTCATGACACCTGGCTCAATACTCAATCTAGCCCTACCAGTGCGGGGAGGTGGAATAACCCGCACTGGGCTATGCACTCGTACAGGAGACACCGTGCGCTCTACTGCGTAACACGGCGCCTGCCCGTACTCCCGCTCTCCACGGTAAGCCTGGGAAGTGGGCGCAGGTCTCCTACCTGCCCTTGGCCCACTACCTCCTAGCCCCCCCCCCAAGAAATTTTTGGGTGTTACTTACGGGCTTTTTTGGCTTCCGTGCCAGACGCGTTCCCTCATAGCTCCGGTTCCTCTCTCCGGTAGCCTCTGCTCTCCTCCGTGCCTCCAGCTCAGCTTTGGGACGGCGATATTCTCCCTGCTGTGCCCATGGACCTCTCCCGTCCAATATTTCCTCCCAAGTCCAGAAATCCTTGTTGCCCTGTCGAGCTTTCCTCCGCTGACTCCGCTGCTTGGCTCTGGAGTGGTGGGTGATTCTGTAACGGCTGTCCTCCTCTTCTTCATCCGAAGAGGAGCAGGGATTGAACCAAGGCGCAGTGGAGTTTGAATACATAATGAATTTAATGACAAGACGAAAAAACACGAACTTGACTATACACTAACAAAACAAATAAACGGTGTAGAACAGATCTGAACGACGGACTCACATAACACACGAGAACGCACGAACAGGGAAAAAGCCTACACATAAATGACACTTAACAAACAAACCGAAACCAGTCCCGTGTGGCGCAACGACATACACAAACACAGGAGACAATCACCCACAACGAACACTGTGACAACGCCTACCTAAATATGACTCTTAATTAGAGGAACGCCAAACACCTGCCTCTAATTAAGAGCCATACCAGGTAACCCAAAACCAACACAGAAACAGAAAACATAGAATGCCCACCCAACCTCACGTCCTGACCAACTAACACACATAACAACTAACATAAATAGGTCAGGAACGTGACACGACTGTACAACCATCAAGATTAATTGTCAGATTCAATAGAAGATCTCTTTGTTTCTTGGGACCAAGAACAAGAATCTCTATTTTGTCCGAGTTTAAAAGTAGAAAGTTTGCAGCCATCCACTTCCTTATGTCTGGAACACAGGCTTTCAGCGAGGGCAATTTTGTGACTTCACCATGTTTCATTGAAATGTACAGCTGTGTGTCATCCGCATATCAATGAAAGTTAACATTATGTTTTTGATTGACATCACCAAGATGTCAAATATATAGTGAAAACAATAGTGGTCCTAAAATGGAACCTTGAGGAACACTGAAATGTACAGTTGATTTGTCAGAGGACAAACCATTCACAGAGACAAACTGATATCTTTCCGACAGATAAGATCTAAACCAGGCCAGAACTTGTCCGTGTAGACCAATTTGGGTTTCCAATCTCTCCAAAAGAATGTGGTGATCGATGGTATCAAAGGCAGCACTAAGGTCTAGGAGCACGAGGACAGATGCAGAGCCTCGGTCTGACGCCATTAAAAGTTCATTTACCACCTTCACAAGTGCAATCTCAGTGCTACGATAGGGTCTAAAACCAGACTGAAGCATTTCGTATACATTGTTTGTCTTCAGGAAGGCAGTGAGTTGCTGCGCAACAGCTTTTTCAAAAATGTTTGAGAGGAATGGAAGATTCGATATAGGCCGATAGTTTTTACCCAAAGCATGTGCACAAGTACCTGGGGGTTCACTCTGTAGTTCTCCATCATTAGGGCTGTTCACACGTTGGGACAATAAATAAGACGATGGTTGTGATTGATGGTTGAGATTTCTGTAATCAATAATTGTTTTCCAAAGCAATCTATGTGATCTCGAAGGAAATGGATATTGGACTTTCAATCGGTAATGTAAAAAGGTCATCAGGACCAGAGTCATTTCCACGTGACCCGTAGTCATTTCAAGTAATGAATCAGAATTATGTTTATAAATTGACTAAATCTTTATTGAAAATTGGTAGATTAAGGTCTAATTTGTCAGTTTCTAATTTCTGAGACTCAAATCTTTCTGGTGGTAGTGTGGATGAGAGACTGTGTGACCTTTGACCTAATTTTTGAGAATGGGTCTGGCCTGTGTTCATTGGGCACCTAAAGTATGGAAATGGACTGAAACAGAGGATAGACTACCTTTATAAACGTACAATGTGTTGTTCTGTTGCGAAACATTTAAAAATGTTCCGTTTCGTGCCCTGATGAACAGAACCCTGACGTAAGCAGACAGAAAGGACAAAGTAAGGTTGTGCATCAGATCTGCTGCTGTAACCATACCTCCACCAGTGAATCAACATTTCCTCAGGCCAAAGCCTCTGTTACTAGTTCAACTTTCTGCTAAAACAACCAAACTACGGTTTCGCTAAAGCAAACGTCTGCCAATGTAAATTTGTTATGAAATATTCAATCACAGAATGACATGCAACTTGATGTTTATTGCCACAGTAGTGGATATCAGACTGAAGTGGTTTATGTTACGAATGTGTTAACCTGGGTTGAGGTTTTGAATTTTGGCAAGGACCTCTTTTCTCAGGGTTAGCATGTGATCTCTATAACAGACTAATGGTATTACGCTAAGGGTGTGTTCTCAAATTCACTCTGGAGTGCCAGAGTGCACTCAGTGTGCTCAAGGCGTTAAATTCAGAGCTTTTTCAGATGGTTTGTTTTTCTAAATTCAGAGCGTTTCGCTTTCGGCTCTTTCAGAGCGCACACTTGATCCGAGCGTTCTGACCTCACAACAGCAGTCCAGCACCCAAGCTAACCGACTAAAGTTAGCTTGCCTGCTATCTACTTCCAGACATAAATGAGAGAACACCTCATTCTGACCATTTTTATGGCCCTAGCAGAGCTGGTTAGGCTGTTTTCATGCTATCTAGAGCATTGGTGACTGTAACTGTGCTGCTGGCAACAATCTAATTCTGTTTTTTGTCGACGTTTACTGACACCGGTCATGTTCAACGGTTGTGGCGCATTTGTAAATTCATCAGTTATTCTGCACTCAGGCACGCTCAGACGAGAGCGCTCTGAAATCGGAATAGATAGCTAGAGTGAATTTACGAGCGCACCCTATGATAAATACATTGATCATGATACCATAGTTACTGGATACCTGACTAACAAAGATGTGATGTCCAATGCTCTTAACCACTAGAGCACAACCACTATCAACACAGACAGACAGACAGACAGACAGACAGACAGACAGACAGACAGACAGACAGACACAGACAGACAGACAGACAGACAGACAGAGACAGACAGACAGACAGACAGACAGAGACAGACAGAGACAGACAGAGACAGACAGACAGACAGAGACAGACAGACAGACAGACAGAGACAGACAGAGACAGACAGACAGACAGACAGACAGACAGACAGACAGACAGACAGACAGACAGACAGACAGACAGACAGACAGACACAGACAGACAGACAGACAGAGACAGACAGACAGACAGACAGAGACAGACAGAGACAGACAGAGACAGACAGACAGACAGACAGACAGACAGACAGACAGACAGACAGACAGAACTAAGGAACCCCTCTAAATAGCCAAAATAGTGAGATGTGACATGCATCTCGGAGGCTCTCATCATCCTCCTTTCTTGTGTTGGTGTCTCCTGTTTCTCATATTTGTCAAAAAATAAATAAATAAACAAATGACAGATGAAAGGGAGAGAAAAAATCCCCCCCTAAAATGTTTACCACAGGCAAAAGTTGAAAATGTATAATATTTCAGGAATTCTTATCCATATGCTTTGAATTTGACATGGGATGATCCACAGATCCTCTGTGTTTTCTCTCCAGCTTACTCTGCCTGGCTAAGTCCTCAAACCAATTATCAATGTGTTTATTATTACGATTATCCTCATTTTGTTCTACAATTACAACCACAGGTTGTTCTTGGAAACATGTCAAAGATTGAAGCCAACATAAATGTATTTACATAAAATTCAAATTATACGCCGTGTACCTTCAAATCTTGGTGAACACCTTGGAAGTCTGTTGTACTTTTTGATGTGCAAAACACATATGGATACGATTTAATCAAGATGTGGTATCAAATGTCTTCATTACTCATTACCTAAGGGATTATTCAAGGTCAAAGGTCGACTAAGCTGATTAAACTCACTCTGAAGCTCGTACTAAAAACAGTATTCCATTATTGTGTAGTCACCCACTGGGCACAGATGTCAATTCAACATCTATTCCACATTGGTTCTACTTAATTTAATTGAAATGATGTGGAAACAACATTGATTCAACCAGTGTGTGCTCACTTGGGCAGTTCCTGAGTTTGGTGTCAATTTGAATTTTGTGTTGTCTGAAGTATGATGAGCTGTCAGGGAGATAGATGCATGGTTAAATGTAATACGGAAAGATTTTACATTCTTAACATGTAAACAATGAAGGAAAGCAAACAAACAAATCCACAGTATGAATAGTCAATAGCTCATTTGTGTGTGACATAACCCATTTAAGCAATTAGAGTGCCTATTTTTTGGGGCTTATTGCATATTCATTTAGGATAACAAAGGGAAAATGCTGTAATTTTCAAGCTGTGTGGTCCAAAGTATTGCCTGTTTTCTTTCTGTCTCTTTATTTACACTGTCCAATTTCCCACACAAAAACAATCAAAACAAACTGAATTTGCTACGGCATGGAAAAGAGGATAAGAGTTTTTCCTCCCCTATAACGTGGATTACATTGTGTTTGTATTCGGGGTCTGCCGTTTCAAAATTATCTGGTCCATAATCTATATCTTCAGTGTCTTACATTGCTGAACTGGAAAACCAGACAATGCATACATTGGTATGTACTTCCTACCTTGGGTTAAAATGCATTATTCTACATTAACCAATCAAATCAATATTAACTGATGATATCAATAAATAAACTGTATCCTCTACAACCAGTTTTATGTGAACAAGTTGGCTATTTTCTCATAGACTAAAATGTTTAAATTAATAAATTGTTAAAACATGTTCAAACCTGCTGTATGTATTTACATCTAACGGACTGACTAAAATTGTTTCCCATTGACTTGTTTTGGAACGGCTTACAGTACACGTCAGGTAAATATTAGCTTCAGTCTGTTTGGAGCACAGGCCAACTCTCCAAGACAATTCCTTTGACCTTCCCCTGTCTCCGTGGAGACCGATGTTACATGTCAATCAATATCGCTACGGGTACAAGCAAGACTATAAAATAAGAGGGAATAAAAACAAACCAAAAACAACGGATCTCATTATCTTTGCTGTGCTCCTTGGGTTTAGACAAGCGAAGCTACTAATTCACCCAAAGAAGATGGAAAAACAAGAACACATAAAAACAGCGGCAGCCATCTTATCACCCTTTAATGTTTAATGAGAGAGATGTAAGCTTTGGACAATGCAACTACTGTAATCAATAGATCCAGGGGGCCTCATCCGTATAGAGCACCTGGCAACCAGATAACAGTAGCGTTGTGGAACATAAAGAAAGGAAGGCTAAAGATCATTCATTTTAGTATCAGGGTGAGTGGCAACATACTGAGGTGTAAATGGTTGATTAATGTCTTGGCAGGTACACATTGTCTTGGCACTAAGACTATGAGAACCAACATGAGAGGACGTTTAACATGTTTTATATTTGGTTAACTGAGGCTGTTCTGCTGTGCTTTAGGGGTATTAGGCCACCACATATTTCAGAGCCATTTTATGTTCTGTAGCAGAGGTACTCAACTCTTACGAGGTCCGGAGCCTGCTGGTTTTCTGTTCTACCTGATAATTAATCGTGCACACCTGGTGTCACAGGTCTAAATCAGTCCCTGACTAGAGGGGAACAATGAATGCAGAAAGAATGCAGTGGACCTGTCTTTGAGGTCCAGAGTTGAGTTTGAGGGCTCTAGAGGATCTACAGTAGTGGCACTTGTGACATTTCAATTAGCTAGTTCTGACCCACAGAACCTGTGGGCCGACTTGGAACACCAGAGAAAAAGTAATGTGTAAAGGAGTTCCTACTCACCGCAAGCCTGTGTTAGCCCACTGAGCTATGGGAGTCTTCAGGTCTCAGGCATCGTTACTCATCACATAATGGTTCCCCAAACCATCTCTGTTATATACAGGTTACATACAGGTGTATGTATGATGGAGTATGTTTACACCACTAGGGCCTTCAACTAATAGTAATGAATACATTGTATCTGTATCCTAACAGTTTTATTGTGGTTTGTTTAAATGCAATCGCTGCATGACATGTAACAGCAGCATAACAACACGCCTGAGGCTATATGGAACACATAAAGGGTAGCGGTAACACCTTGCCAACACTCACATCTGAACACTACTCTGTGCATTAAATTGGTTGTGTTCCCAGGGGTGTGAGATTGTGGGGTAGAGTGGTTCATCGGGTGTTAAACATAAACATAACTGGTACCGTCGGTCTGTCATGGTACAACGGGAAGCATGAGATAACGAGCAGCATCAGGTCCGGTTCTTGTTTTTTTTGTCAAATTCGGACAAATCAAATCAAACTTTATTTGTCACATGTGCCGACCTTACCGTGCAATGCTTACTTACAAGCCCTTAACCAACAGTGCAGTTCAAGAAGAGTTAATAAAATATTGACCAAATAAACTAAAGTAAAAAATAATAACACAATAAAATAACAGTAACGAGGCTATATACAGGGGGTACCGGTACAGAGTCAATGTGCAGGTTAGTCGAGGTAATTTGTACATGTAGGTAGGATGAAGTGACTATGCATAGATATTAAACAGCGAGTAGCAGCAATGTACAAAACAAATGGAGGGTGGGGGGGTCAATGTAGATAGTCCGGTGGCCATTTGATTAATTGTTCAGCAGTCTTACGGCTTGGGGGTTGAAAGCCCCAATTTTGGGGGGTTTCCTCTGATACCGCCTATTATATAGGTCCTGGATGGCAGGGAGATTGGCCCCAGTGATGTACTGGGCCGTACACACTACCCTCTGTAGCGCCTTACGGTCAGATCCCGAGGAGTTTCCATACCAGGCGGTGAAGCAACCGGTCAGAATGCTCTCGATGGTGCAGCTGTAGAACTTCTTGAGGATCTGGGGACCCATGCCAAATCTTTTCCGTCTCCTGAGGGGGAAAAGGTGTTGTCGTGCCCTCTTCATGACTGTCTTGGTGTGTTTGGGCAATAATAGTTTATTGATATGGACACCAAGGAACTTGAAACTCTCGGCCCACTCCACTACAGCTACACAGCTACACAGCTCCACTACATGTTAATGGGGGCCTGTTTGGCCCTCCTTTTCCTGTAGTCCACGATCAGCTCCTTTGTCTTGTTCACATTGAGGGAGAGGTTGTTGTCCTGGCACCACACTGCCAGGTCTCGGACCTCCCTATACGCTGTCTCATCGTTATCATCAGCAAACTTAATGATGGTGTTGGAGTCTTGTTTGGCCACGCAGTCGTGGGTGAACAGGGAATACAGTAGGGGACTAAGTACACACCCCTGAGGGGCCCCAGTGTTGAGGATCATTGTTGTAAGTCAACCCTTACCACCTGGGGGCGGCCCGTCAGGACGTCCAGGATACAGTTTCAGGGAGGTGTTCAGTCCCAGGGTCCTTAGCTGAGTGATGAGCTTCGTGGGCATTATGGTGTTGAACGCTGAGCAGTAGTCAACGAACAGCATTCTCACATAGATGTTCCTTTTGTCCAGGTGGGAAAGGGAAGTGTGGAGTGCAATTGAGATTGCTTCATCTGTGGATCTGTTTGGGCGGTATTAGAATTGGAGTGGGTCTAGTGTATCCGAGAGGATGATGTTCATGTGAGCCATGAGCAGCCTTTCAAAGCACTTCGGGGCTACCAACGTGAGTGCTACGGGGTGAGTGCTACAGGGTGGTAATCATTTTGGCAGGTTACCTTTGCTTCCTTCGGCACAGGGACTATGGTGGTCTGCTTGAAACATGTAGGTATTACAGACTCGGTCAGGGAGAGGTTGAAAATGTCAGTGAAGACACATGCCAGTTGGTCGGCACATGCTTTGAGTACACGTCCTGGTAATCCGTCTGGCCCCGCGGCTAGGTGAATGTTAACCTGTTTATAGGTCTTGCTCACATTGGCCAGAGCGTTATCACACAGTCATCCAGAACAGCTGGTGCTCTCGTGCATGCTTCAGAGCTGCTTGCCTCGAAGCGAGCATAAAAGGCATTTAGCTTGTCTGGGCATCTCACGTCTGGGTTTCCTTTTGTAGTCCGTAATAGTTTTCAAGTCCTGCCACATCCGACGAGCATCAGAGCCGGTGTAGTAGGATTCAATCTTAATCCTGTATTGACGCTTTGCTTGTTTGATGGTTCGTCTGAAGGCATAGCGGAATTTCTTATAAGCTTCCGGATTAGTGTCCCGCTCCTTGAATGCGGCAGTTCTAGCCTTTAGCTTGATGCGCATGTTGCCTGTAATCCATGGCTTCTGTTTAGGATACGGTCACTGTGGGGACGACGTCGTCGATGCACTTCTTGATGAAGCCAATGACTGAGGTGGTATACTCCTCAATGCCATTGGATGAATCCCGGGAACATAATCAATTCTCTGCTAGTAAAACAGTCCTGTAGCATAGCATCTGCGTCATCTGACCACTTCCGTATTGACCGAGTCACTGGTACTTCCTGCTTTAGTTTTTGCTTGTAATCAGGAATCAGGAGGATACAATTATGGTCAGATTTGCCAAATGGAGGGCGGGGGAGAGCTTTGTATGCATCTCTGTGTGTGGAGTAAAGGTGGTCTAGAGTCATTTTTTTCCTCTGGTTTCACATGTGACATGCTAGTAGAAATGAGGTAAAACGGATTTAAGATTGCCTGCATTAAAGTCCCCGGCCATTAGGAGTGCTGCTTCTGGGTGAGCATTTTCTTGTTTGATTATGGCCTTATAGAGTTGGTTGAGTGCGGTCTTAGTGCCAGCATCTGTCTCTGGTGGTAAATAGATTGCTACGAATAATATAGAGGAGAACTCTTTTGGTAGATAGTGTGGTCTACAGTTTATCATAAGGTACTACACCTCAAACAAGTAATACCTTGAGACTTCTTAAATATTAGATATCGCGCACCAGCTGTTATTGACAAATAAACACACACCCCCACCCCTCGTCTTACCAGATGTAGCATCTCTGTTCTGACTGTGCATGGAAAATCCTGCCAGCTCTATATTATCTGTGTCGTCGTTCAGCCACGTCTCGGTGAAACAAGATATTACAGTTTTTAATGTCCCGTTAGTAGGATAATCTTGATCATAGGTCATACATTTTTTTATCAAGATTTCACAGGTGTTAGCATCTTTTGAATTTTGGAAGAGGAGGGGACATTTGTGACCAAACGGTTTGATTCGGTCTTATGTAGAAAAATTTGAAATTGTGTTTTTTACATTGGATAAAAGTAGAGACTCAGAGCTAGAAAATTATATATCATACACTACACTTGAGGAACAATGGGAAAGTAATTCTGCTTTGAAAGTTGATAAACTTCTAACCTCACTGTTGAGAAAATGGCCCTTGAACATTTTGGTACCTACTGTAAAGCTCTTCTTTGTCTAAACCACAGGTGTCAAACTCATTCCACGGAGGGCCGAGTGTCTGCGGGTTTTCGCTCCTCCCTTGTACTTGATTGATGAATTAACATCACTAATTAGTTAGGAACTCCCCACACCTGGTTGTCTAGGGCTTTATTGAAAGGAAAAACCAAAAACCTGCAGACACTAGGCCCTCCGTGGAATGAGTTTGACACCCCTGGTCTAAACCCATTAAGCATAATGCACACCAGTTTATGCTTTAGCCCGACCCATCTCTTTAAGGATTCACATGTAAGGCTATGTACTAAACAACCAAAGATTTCATACATTTAATCTGGAATGCCAGAGTGCGGTCTGGGTGTTCGTAAACTCAGAGCGTTGTCAGATTGGCCGTTCGTAAATTCAGAGCGTTTCGCTCTCGGAGCTTTCAGAGCGCACATTGATCCAAGCGTTCTTACCTAACAACAGCAGTCGAGCACCCAAGTTAACTGGCTAACGTTGGCTAGCTTGCTGGCAACTTCCAGACACAAATGAGAGAACAGCTCACTCTAACCATTTTACTCGCCTTAGCAGAGCTGGTTAGGCTGTTTCTATGTTGTCCAGAGTGTTGGTGACTGCAACTGTGCTGCTGGGAACAATTTAATTGTGCTTTTTTGCCAACGTTTACTGACACTGACCATATTCAACAGGTGTTGAGCGTTCGTAAATTTGTCAGTTATTCTGCGCTTTGGCACACTCAGACGAGAGTGCTCTGAAATCGGAGAAGATAGCCAGAGCGAATTTACCAGCTATGTCTATCGACAGTTGTCACAGTGACATAATAGTGACATAAAAAACATTCTATTGAAATAGTTACTTGCATAGTGGAGTCTTTTGTTTAGACATGTAGCTAGCTAAACAATGAACCATAATCCCAACTCATAACGTTACTACCCTGCATGAATCTGCAGGTAGCTAACCAACCAGGTTAAATGCTAGCTAGGTAACATTAGGCTATAACTAGCAATGCAAATTGCTCTGAGAAACAAATAATATTACTACACAGATCATACATGTAACGTTAGCTAGCTAGCCAGCCAACTAACATTTTAGTACACTTTAACTTGAAATTAAAATGACTTTCTGACAAATTTCTGAATTTCTGACAATGTAATATCTGAAAATGTAGCTAGCTAGACTCTCTTACCCGTAAACATGGATTGATCTGTGACGGATGCCATGGTTGCCCTTAGTTTGATGATGTAATCTGGAGACAGGTGTTTCTACAACAGCCTTCTTTCTGTGTGTTCTCTTATCGATTCCGTCTGCATATTTGCATATTTGCAATCAAATGCCAGAATTTTCTTCATCTCCTCAGCTATCATACTCTATTTCCACTGATTTCAAAACTCAGTCCTCCAGAACTTATGCAGTTCTACTGTGTGATGTCTTTTCAAAAAGACGCGTTAGAAAGGATTACCTACACATACTGACCAGCTCATGTTATAGACAGGATTACCTACACATACTGACCAGCTCATGTTATAGACAGGATTACCTACACATACTGACCAGCTCATGTTATAGACAGGATTACCTACACATACTGACCAGCTCATGTTATAGACAGGATTACCTACACATACTGACCAGCTCATGTTATAGACAGGATTACCTACACATACTGACCAGCTCATGTTATAGACAGGATTACCTACACATACTGACCAGCTCATGTTATAGACAGGATTACCTACACATACTTACCTGCTCATGTTATAGACAGGATTACCTACACATACTGACCAGCTCATGTTATAGACAGGATTACCTACACATACTGACCAGCTCATGTTATAGAAAGGATTACCTACACATACTGACCAGCTCATGTTATAGACAGGATTACCTACACATACTGACCAGCTCATGTTATAGACAGGATTACCTACACATACTGACCAGCTCATGTTATAGACAGGATTTCCTTCCACATACTGACCAGCTCATGTTATAGACAGAAGCGTGCTACATGGCAGACCAATCCGAACTCATCTCTCGGCATGTCCAGCCCACTCATAATCTCAGCCAATCATGGCTAACGGGAAGGTTGCTGGCTTTTTCTGTGGCTCAATAAACTAGGCTCGTAATTTAACACTTATTGACAGTTGGCATACAAGTTTGTTATTAAGGCACATGAAAGTTCACATATTCCCGGAAGGCATTTCTGCTTCCTGTGAAGTACTGATGTGCGACATACGTCTAGTTTCCTGACACGAGTCACATTTTGGCCCACAGACTTGCTGTAACTTGTAAAGAGAGAGGGCAGAGCTCTTCGTTCTAGTTCCAATCCTCATTTTATCTTAACACGTATGGACACAGAACTTAATCTAGCATCTGACCAATTACGCAAGACTTTAGTTCTGGGTTAACCAAGATTAATCAGGTGTTCATTTCTATGGTACTTTCTTGTGTGACCTTTTTTCTGCCTGTTGAGATGCAGTGTGGGAATTCCATTGGAAAACTCCCTTCCAGAGAACCTATTAAATGTGTAGAAGAGTTTAGCTGTTTATTATTTAACTACCGACTGGTAATGATTTTGTAATGAGATTCTTAGAGGTGCACTATTAAGTCAAAGTTGTTTTAACCTTTTCCCAATAGGGGGTGCTGTTTGCACTTTGTAAAAATGTCGTTCCCAAATTAAACTGCCTCGTACTCAATTCTTGCTCGTACAATATGCATATTATTATTACTATTGGATAGAAAACACTCTCTAGTTTCTAAAACCGTTTGAATTATATCTGTGAGTAAAACAGAACTCAAGTTGGAGCAATCTTCCTGTCAGCAAGTGAGAAATCTGAAATCAGCCAGGCTGTTCTGAGGTCAGTTTATTAATTTGCATGTCTTCTATTGGTTGAGATGCACTGCATACGCCTTCCCCTGGATGTCAGCAAATAGTGAGAATTGGAATGGAGTTGCTAGGCAGATCTGAGGCCATATAAATGGACTGGGAACGTGGGGTCCAGTCTTTCCTTCATTCGCCATGACGCAAGACAGACCTCAGGATGGCGTTCTAGAAAGCTCCCGTTATAGCCCTTAGATATATCCGGCTCTGACTTTATTCGATATAGGTGTTAAAGACATCATAATGTTGTTATTTTAAACCGAGTTATATCAGTTTATATCAGTATATTGCGATTTTCGGATATTTATTTGTGCTGCGTTCTAGTGAGTTGGGCACGTCTGGGCCGCATGGCTAATGTTTACTGCTAATTCCAAAGTTGAAGGCGACAATCTACAACCGAGCAACGATTCTTTTGGACAAAGGACAACTTGCCCAAGATTCTGATGGGACGCTGTATGTCGTAGTAACGTTAATTTAAAAAATCTAACACAGCGGTTGCATTAAGAACTAATGTATCTTTCATTTGCTGTCCAACCAGTATTTTTTTGTCAAGTTTATGATTAGTTACTGATTAGATTAGGTGCCTCTCCCAAGATTTCTCCCGACATATTGTTGGCAGCTTGGCTACTATTCTCATTGTATAACCACGATTTGTGCCGTTAAATATGCACATTTTCGAACAAACTCTATATGTATTGTGTAATATGATTTTATAGGACTGTCATCTGAAGAAGTTTGAGAAGGTTAGTGAAAAAATTAATATCTTTTGCTGGTTTATTCGTTATCGCTATTGTTGGCTTGAATCAATGCTGTTGTGTGGTTGGCTATTGTAGTAAGCTAATATAATGCTATATTGTGTTTTCGCTGTAAAACACTTACAAAATCTGAAATATTGGCTGGATTCACAAGATCTTTGTCTTTCATTTGCTGTACGCTGTGTATTTTTCATAAATGTTTTATGATCAGTATTTAGGTAATTCACGTTGGTCTCTGTAGTTATTCAAGTTGCTTTGGTGAGAGTTGTGATGGTGGCTGCAATGGTAAACTATGATTTATACCTGAAATATGCACATTTTTCTAACAAAACATATGCTATACAATGAATATGTTATCAGACTGTCATCTGATGAAGTTGTTTCTTGGTTAGTGACTATTTATATCTTTATTTGGTCGAAATTGTGATAGCTACCTATGCAGGAAAAAGATTGTGGGAAAAAAAGTTGTGTCTTTTGCTATCGTGGTTAGCTAATAGATTTACATATTGTGTATGCCCTGTAAAACATTTTAAAAATCAGAAATGTTGGCTGGATTCACAAGATGTGTATCTTTCCTCTGGTGTCTTGGACTTGTGATTTAATGATATTTAGATGCTAGGTTTTACTTGTGACGCTAGGCTAGGCTATGCTAGTCAGCTTTTTTACTGATGGGGGTGCTCCAGGATCCGGGATTGTGACCAAGTAGAAGCAGACTAATACAAATGTATGTGAATACTGTACATTTTGTTTTGATAAAATAGTTAGATGATAATAGATTCCAAAGACTCATGCAAATTTAAGAGAGGCAGGATGGCTGAAGTCCTTTATGTTGCTATTCCAACGCCTGACAACATTGGAGTAAACAAATACAAAACAAATTGCAGTTTGTCTTGGAAGATATCCGCTCGACAATTGGCAAATGACATGTCTTGGAATCAAGCTTAGAGAAGAGACAGCATTCCATTCAACACATTTAAAAGAACCACAATAAAACGGTTTGGATAGAGATGAAAATAGTGACGGAATTACAAAACCTAACGCTTCTCTCATTTCGCTTTTGTGTTATATCAGTATGATACAATGTTTTCAATTTATCAGGCCTCAGAGGTTTTTCCACTTCAACTGCGCTCACATTTAGCTGTGTTTTCAGCCCTAAATGGCATGGAGCAAATTCCATTGAAGTTTTAAAACTTAGAATAAAGCAATTAAAGCCGCTTGAAGAATGAAGATGAATCCACATGTGAGGATGAAGTGGACGAAGTCTTCCTGGGACTCCCTGTGGGAATATAATAGCCTGTTTCCAGATCTGTTTGAGATGTCTTGCCAACATGGCCAGATGGAACAAACTGATTTGGGATCTGACTAGGAATATATTACACCCTTGCACAAATACTCAGCCGTGCACAAAAATATAGCCTGGTATCCTTTGTCTTAGCACCTTGTCAGCACCTTAGCACATAGTTTCCAGCTTTCACATATACATTTTATTACAGATGAGGAACTCACTTGAAAGTATTAGATCAAGGGGTGTAAGGGAGGGTAAACGCACGCAAACACCATTTACGCACTTTTTAAAAATGTTGCATAAGTGTTTACCCACCTATTGTGGGAAAATGCATCGAATGTATAGGGAGCATTACTTTATTTATCAGTGCTAACCCATCCATTTTTCTTACCACTATAGCACTGATGAGATCATTGCATATAACATAGTCCATATCGGCCTGCTAGCCAATAACAGCTTGCACAGTATGACCACAATCAGATTACCCCCATGTTGTATACCTAGCATGGTACATAGTCTGCTGAGGTACGGCCTTAATGTCTCACACCTATCATATTATTTTGGGTTGTAAGGAAAGTGTGAGAGAGGAGAGGTAGAACAGGAGAAAGACAGAAAGAGAGGCAAGGATTAATTAGTTGAATTCTAGAGAGCAATGAGGATAATAAAAGATGCAGCATGATGCAGTATACAGCATGGGGGTAATCTGATTGTCCAGGTCCCCTCTCTCCACTGGGATTCTCTGCCTCAAACAATATTACATGGGCTGAGTCACTGGCTTACTGGTGCTCTTCAATGCCGTCCCTAGGAGGGGTGCGTCACTTGAGTGGGTTGAGTCACTGACGTGA
Source organism: Salvelinus fontinalis (assembly GCF_029448725.1). Lineage (NCBI taxonomy): Eukaryota > Metazoa > Chordata > Actinopteri > Salmoniformes > Salmonidae > Salvelinus > Salvelinus fontinalis. The sequence continues at coordinate 29,226,795 of NC_074689.1, forward strand.
TCTCCCTGTCCGGGTTGTCGCCCCCCCTTGGGTTCGTGCCGTGGGGGAGATCTTCGTGGGCTATACTTGGCCTTGTCTCAGGATAGTAAGTTGGTGGTTGAAGATATCCCTCTAGTGGTGTGGGGGCTGTGCTTTTGCAAAGTGGGTGGGGTTATATCCTTCCTGTTTGGCCCTGTCTGGGGGTATCGTCGGACAGTGTCTCCCGACCCCTCCTGTCTCAGCCTCCAGTATTTATGCTGCAATAGTTTATGTGTCGGGGGGCTAGGGTCAGTCTGTTATATCTGGAGTATTCTCATGTCTTATACAATGTCCTGTGTGAATTTAATTATACTCTCTCT